>NW_015378624.1:0-16705 GCF_001204775.2 Aspergillus nomiae NRRL 13137
CTGCTTCTTTCAACCTTTTCTTTCTTTCCTCGGCTGGGGAGCAAATGAAACGGCCAGTGCTAATCCATGGTTGGTTAAAGCTAATTAGATAAGCCAGAGTTCAACTAAAGTAGTCGGTAGGCCGGGGGCTCACTTTTGTATTCCATACAAAATAGCATATTTTTAAATATTGATATCTTAACCATTTTAAATTCTATCTACTTTTTACTAATATATAGTGAATATATCAAAAGTACTTTTACTATTAGTATATTAAAATTATAAACCGATCTATTCAAAAGTGGTTGAGATATCAATATTTAAAAATGTGCTATTTTGTATGGAATACAGAGGCGAGCCCCCGGCCTACGTGAGCCTCCCGCTTACCGACTACGTTAACTAGTTATCTAAAAAGATTTTCCATCATGGGGAGCATTCCCATGTAGCACTAACATACAACCCTACAACAAAACTACTGACAGCAAGTACTGTATTGTAGAAGCTTTCTACTACACAAGAATTACTACAGGTAGATTCCATGATTTCACAAATTAGCTGTGGCATTTATTGATTCGATATATACCTTACCTTACACGCAGAATAGATAATAGATTTTTATTTGTATGGAGTGGCATATAACGAGATTTAGATTTTGGTACCCATTGCTTGTACACCACCACCACAAGCTATGAGAGCAGTCGAAGGTAGGTGTCAGCCAACATCCATTAAACTATTGTGCATCACAAGAGTCACATATTTCTAACATCCCAGGGTATGTTGGTGATCGGGCGTCATTTTACACTTTAAGACTGTGATTAATTGCAGGTTGCTTGTATGTGGATCGCTCCACTCTTATAGAGAGAATTTTATGTGTAAGCCTAGCAACTGTTTGGGTAAATGAATCGAGTTCTCCTCACTCGACGAACTCTCTCAGAAGACTACTCCTATTGAGAGAATGTCGCCTCTACCACGACTCTATTTATAGCATGGAAAGTCAGGTGTATTTGCAGGTGAAACTATTATTCGGGTTATCAACATAAGTAGAGGAAGAGAAGTAGCAGTGGCATATTACTAACAATTTCCCTGGTACTACTCGGAGTACAGGGCACTGCTTGGGAATTGCTGACGCTCACATTTTACTCCTGGATGGATCAATGTGTATAAACAAGATATATTGTACAGATTAATACTTTCTCATTATTAAGGTTGATAAGTAACTATAGATTTAACTGAACATCCCGAAAGTATCATGCCCCATTACCACCCCTTACAATAAACCGCAAGCAAGAGAATCCTCCATATATAGATATAAACTTCACATAATTATGAAGCAGTTGAGCGTTGAAGGCTATAGTAGCATGCAAAGAGCATCAAGCTTTACTGTTTCCCTCGCATAGACTGCTTCAACAAGATGAAAATACAAATTGATATGGAAAATAGGAGACAGACCCAGATGTTCTTCAAAGCAATGGACTAAGACCAGCTTAGCCAATCATCTTACCGCCAGCAATACACAGGAAGACTCGGACCTGATGCCAGTGGTGATTCTTGAAATAAGGAGGCAACAGGGACAAGTAGAAACTACAATGGTGAATACTTTTTTTTGGCAGCCTTAGGCACTAAAGCGGCTAGACACCTCCACCAAGAAGCAAATGTGGGTATCTTCATTGGAGTATTTCTGTCTTTTCTCCTGTGGTCCTGATCCGATCTGCTCCCTACTTGCACCTTAAGCTGGTGAACCTCAAAATTACATCAACTCGTGATTAAAGACGCACACCAACTGCGAACAAGTCGCCAAAAAAGCTGTGCGTCAGTTACATTCCACCGAAGTCACACCATCATCGGATTTTGTTCCGTAAGTATCTATATAATAAGAACACCCATAGTTCTTGCCTATTAGCACGGCCAAGATCTATGTAAAAAGATCAGTCACAGCTAAAAGATAGTCAGCAGTTGCTGTATCCACATCATTGCACGCTTCTTGCCGTTCCAGATGGACATCGATATGAGTAGGAGGAATAAGAAGCCCCGCCTTCTGCTGGAATCTGAACGAGAAAGGCTCGAGGAATTCATCGACTCTATCCACTACTCCGCGAGGTACATTGACTCTCATATCGTAGGCTGTTGACATAAATGCTGACTTGCCCACAGATATTCTGATGATCAATTTGAATACCGTCATGTTCAGCTCCCCAAAAACATGCTCAAAAAAATCCCGGCCGACTACTTTGATAGCTCGAAGGGAACCCTTAAACTACTTTGGGAAGAGGAGTGGAGGGCCCTGGGTATTACACAGGTGTGCGGGCCCGATCACTAATATTATATTTTCATGTCACAACGTGTCTAACTGCCTCGCTGGTCAGAGCCTGGGTTGGGAGCACTACGAGGTTCATGAGCCGGAACCGCATATTCTGCTATTCAAGTGAGCGCCTTAATTTGAACTTGTTCACCTTTGGTACTAATAGTTGTGCCAGGCGTCCCCTCAACTACCAGCCACCAATGTCACAGTAAATATACCTCGAGTTCGATGGTCAATATTTAGCCTTTCTCTACTCATTTCCCCATTACTTGGACGAGCAAACGGCCGCTAAATAAGGTGCGGAGTATGCATAAGTGAGATTGTTCTTAGGCAATCAGGTGCTTTTTGCATGAAGTCTCGACAATATAATTCAATGCTGCTAGAAATTACCTCGTTTGTCGACTAAGCCACCACGCACTGCCACCAATACGACGGTTTTACTGTGCCCAGCCACCCCTATATTCTATTTGCAGGATCCTTTTGTCTAGAAGGGGTTTTCAGATCACGTTCTTGGCCAACCATTGCCCCCACTGGGTAGCAGTAAAACTGCTACTGATCCCCGGTTCTTCGATACCCTAGATGACGGTGTCAGTACATCGGGTCACCTTTAACATTTGCGCAACTAGGAATGACATACATTGAAGTATACGGTCGGAGAAACATGGACTCCTACAGCACGGTCTGCCTAATTTGTTGTGTTAGATTGGATATGTCTCATATCACCGGAGTCTTAATATCTTACTTTGACCATTTTCTTGATATCATCGGTGACATCGTTGCCGATGTTCAGTTCCCCGCCATCACTAGCTCTGTCGCTAACGGTCAAAAGCTTGAGCACTTCTCGCTCCTCCACCCCCACAAGTCCGGCAATCTTTGCCAGTCTTTCATATGTTCTATTGCGTGTTTCGTTAACCACACTGACATCAAAGAAATCTTTCTGTTGTTTGAATAAAGCGGCACTGAATTCCCAGAATTTCTCCGGGGCTACTCTCAGAATAGCCGCGCCCGCTTCATGCGTTAATGTTGATGATGGGTGCCAGGGTTGGATATGTTGACGAAAAATGACCTGCAGTTTGCCCCGGTATTGACTTTCAAGTGTAGGCCTGACTGAGTTGTAGAACGTATCGAACATTTTTGCGGAGAACTAAGGCTAAGTTTTAGCGTACATGCAAAAGCATAGTAGAGCCTACACCGTGGACTCACAGGACATGCATAGTCAAGATCTCAATTTGTAATATCATCAGCTAACTACCACAAATGTTAATCCAGTGCCTGACATACAGAGTTCAAGCGTGTGTTGCGGGTGTTGATCAGTACCAGCCCGCAATCTTTGACCTGAAAATTTTGGGGGAAGAGCCATTAGTGATAGTATGCAAAAGAAAAAGAGATAAGGTTAGGTGCTCTCTGATTCTGAGTTGTTTTATGGATGTGAGATGAGGTGACAGAGTACTTACTCCATACAAAGAGGGTGGGGTGATTTATCAATACCTTTACGTCATCCCACCAGATTATTTATTACTTGATAAGTCACATATGGCCTGCCGAAGACAGTACGGCCAACAGATTACGAGGTATAAGCTACTCATAATATTCATGGCGCAGTAATGACAGCTGCACAGCATTTCAATGAGCTGGCCTTTCCGATACTTGCTGATTACTTGATTAAGCATGCTAGCATACCGTCTGAACTCCATTACTTGTGCATATCTGTATAGCTTAGACCTAATCTCAGCAATATTGACAATTGCAAAGATTATTTCGTTCAATGTCCTAGATGCCGGACGTCTGAGAGGTTATAGCATGGAGAGGAAAGCTTACAGTGTGAATGCCCAGGCAATAAAATAAGTTGAAAAAGAGACCTCGTACATACATCAAGTCCCGCATTTAAAGATACATCAGAATACAATTTGTAAAAGAAGGATGGGCAGCCGGTTAAGAGCCACCAAGCGCTTTTTGGTTGAATATGCTCACATCCTTGAGCTGCATCGAAACCAAAGACCAACTGGCCGTTGCTGGGTCGTATTCACCTTTCACGTCAACCCTGCAAAACCCTCTGGGGCCTTTCAAGCCGACAGGGCCGATAAAATAGAACACGCCACGCCGAGGACGGTGCAGTTCTCGGGCCCAACAGTCCTTCAGCCGCATCTTAAAAGCTAACGATGCTGCATACAGATCAGACCCGGGACCAAACTTTGGTAAAGGTAATCGTTGAAGTGTCGATATAATCAGAGAATGATGAAGGTCGGCGCCACCTTTGTCTCGCAAGGTGGCCCCCTGAGAACCAGTAGGTGAAGCCGACTGTGTTTCAGACTGATGCATGGGGTGCAACCCGTCTAGGGGTTGAAGCTCGGACGATAGCGTCTTATGGGACGGTAGACTTGAAGGACCTGGGGCTTGTTCTTGCTCTAAGCCTGTGATATTAAGCCGGGAAATTTGTCTTTTCACCAAGATCATATAGGCATCCTTTATGGCGAGTGCCACAGATAAAGGCTGTATACACCTCCGAAGACGGTCACCATCCTCCAGAGACATGGGTTTTGAAACCCACGATATTCCACCGTCGGTGAACTCTAGCCTACGCGTCATAAGCAAATCCTAAGGGTTGTCCTATCATGAATGCACATACCCTGAGCGCTCATAATCAGGGGGGGCGCGAGATGGAAAATGATGCACTAGCCAGAACCCTGTTACGTGAAGGGGACCCCCTAGAACGCGCGATAGTACTTCAGACTGGGAGGCATCTTTCTGAACGATCGATGCCAGCTGATCTTCACATACAATGTTTAGCCAAGGACTAAAATGCAACCGAATCGACCATACCTCTGAGATATTGAAGCTTTTCTCGATCCCGTGATGTCTTGACAAACTCTTGCCACTCCGGGTCCGATGCTGCATATAGTTCACCTTTGCGTAATCGTGGCCAGCCCAAGGGTATAAAAACAGGATCAGAATCTATTGTTCCGCTCGCAGGGTTCTTGAGGCGCCCCTCGGTATCATCTTTTCGATTTTCGCCCACACCTGTCTTCCCAGAAAGTGCTTCCTGTGTGGCATCGGCATCGTCTAGCGTATCATCAAACTGAAGAAGGACAAACGAACTCCACAAATGAAATGCGGCACCATAAATAAAAAACGTGGTAAAAAATTTCCTAATGCATATTTCAGAGGGTGGAATATCTATAGTACAACGATGATTTACTTACCTAATCCACGGCCGCTTGAATTTGACATGGCGCACATTGTTGAGATTCGAGGTCTGAGACAATGGTGGGCTAATTCGAAAAAGATATGTAGAGTTTGGAAGTAATCGCCTGAACAGAAACATTGAGAGATCGCATGTGTGGGCGCAGCTGTTCAACAAGAATGCATATCTCTTACCCGTTTCTTAGGATGCTAGAATTGGCATGCCCCTACCTTAGTATAACTGAAGAGCAATATGGAAAGAACGAGTACCGACTTGTACTCAAGGCTTAAAATATAACTATGATCGTACGAAAAGGATCTGCATAAGCGAAAACAAAGGAAAGAGAAATCAAAAGAGGAATTAAGAAGACAATAAATAAATCAGGTGTCAGGAGGAGGTATGTACACTACTATCGAGATCAAATACGGACGAATCTTGAAGCAGCCTAACATTTGAACTTTCGCCGTATATCTACTAGTAGTCGTTCTTCCGGAGTGCTTCAAGTGGTAGCCCCGAGATTCAGCACGTGATACAGACCAGCTGAGATACAGTGGGAGGAAACTGAAATTTAAAACACCCAAATACACTATAGTGTATAACTTTAGAGACCGCCTACTGTTATTGGTATTTAATGCCTGTACAAAAGCCTGTATGTCGCTTATTATTGGCTTTTATTCAGGCGGTATATATTGATGCACGAGCCACTGTTCTTACTCTGTAAATTTCAAATATCAGTGTACAGGTAGTTATAATTTGGGGTTAGTAAGAGCTGAAGTAATGTAGTTGCTATCCACCTGTACAAAGGTGCAGGTGCTTCGCCTACTTCACGCTCAAGTACCAGTTCCTGACCAAAAGGTCTACACTGAAAGTCCACGGAGCTGTCAGTCATCAAATACAGCAAGGCTTTTATCATATCAAGCGAGTTAATTGTTAGTTTGTTCGCTCGGCATGTATCCGCTCACTCGCTTCTTGAGTCTGGCATTAGCAGTCGCATCCGGAACTAGAGCTTTGGATGCTTCCATATTCACATTCGACCCATCTTCACCATGGCAAAACACAAAGACTCCGGTGATAACTGATGATGTAGCTCGGCATCTCTTGGAGCTCAGAATGAACGTACCTACCGCTTCGGTTCTGGGAAAGTGGGATCAAGACATACTCGAGGTTTTGGACAGATATGGTGGCGTGCCACGTCCGTTGTTTGGCAGTGATATCGACTATAAGGATGCTACTAGGAGCCTTGTGATTCTTGAAGGGATAGAGGTTGGACTTGGTATGTCAAAATTGCCCGTCGCTATTCAAGACAGCTGACAAGCTGTCACAAGGATCTTCTGTTCAGCAAGAGTATCAAGGGGACCTCGTGATTAGTAGCGCTTCAGCCAATGGCCTAATTGACGGTTTCCTCGACTCATCATCAGGGGCTAACTCCGACAGCTATGTTATGACCACAAGGAACTATTGTAAATTCGGTGGCGGAGTCGAAATCAGCTCCGATGTTCAAGTAAGAAAGAAATGGCTATCAGTGGGACTTTTGCTACGGCTAACTCTGGTCTGTCTGTAGACGATTGAAAATTGCATTCCTAAGGGCTCTGCATTCGAAGCGGTAGCCCATGTATTTGGCAAAGAGCTTCTCGGCATTGTGAAGCTGGCGGAAACGTGGGTGGACGAGCAGAGTTTGACAGCAGTCTTGAAGATATCATTACAAGTACGTTCTTACAATAGTTACCTTAGCGAAGCATTTATTAATCTGCGGCAGTTTCCTGATGATTATGTGGGCTCTGGCTCTGTAGCCGAATCCCTGACGTCTACTCTCCATGGTCTACGTGCTCTTTCGTCAGAAGCCAAACAAATCACAGCAGTTCTTCTGCCCACATCTAGCCAAGGTAAAGGGCCGAAAAGTAAAGTGAACCCACGAGGGGCCGTGAGACAGGAATCTGCTGTCAGATCGACTGGTGCAGCAGTTATGACGACGCTCCAGAGGCCGACACACCCAGTTTGTTTCACCTCGAATTCTTCGTGTAATGTGGCAACTG
Source organism: Aspergillus nomiae NRRL 13137 (assembly GCF_001204775.2). Lineage (NCBI taxonomy): Eukaryota > Fungi > Ascomycota > Eurotiomycetes > Eurotiales > Aspergillaceae > Aspergillus > Aspergillus nomiae. Next base: position 7,493 of record NW_015378624.1, read on the forward strand.
ATAGCTGCTCTGGACATGGGGTTTGCCATAAAAAGTCCGGGTCAGCCAACGACGAGGCAGCTAGCGACTGCTACGCATGCAAATGCAAGTCAACCATCGTCACCAAAGAAGATGGTACTGTCCAAAAAATTCAGTGGGGAGGCTCTGCGTGCCAAAAACGAGATATCAGCTCCCCTTTCTTCTTAATTGCGGGTATCAGTATACTGGTGGTCATGGCGGCAGGTACTGCTATTGGGATGTTGTTTCATATTGGACAGAATGAGTTACCAGGTGTTATAAGTGCTGGAGTTGGCCCCGCAAAAGCGCAGAAATGATGTCAATATTATATAAACCTATTTTCAATTCCTCTTGATGCGGTCTTGAAGACAATGTGTTTTAGTTAACACATCTCAGAATTGATGTTATAGTAAGATACGAAGCTTTATTTTCCTGGTATATGCATTGGTATTCTCATCATCACGATGTACATTAGAACAAGTAGTAATAAACTGGGGAAGAGAGAGAGACAGCAGGCTTTGATTGCAGAATTCCATATCTGCTGCAAGGCTTTCTCAATAAATAACCAACTACCTTGCATACAACCTGAAAGCCCGAAATCCGTAATACCTTGCAACCATTGCGCCATTAACACCACGCGACGGGTAATAACTTTCATGAGGACTTGTGCCATTAAGCCAACAGCGTGGAACAAATGTAGATACCTAAACAGGGACTTCACACATATTATGTAAGATAAAGCTATCTTCGAATAGTGGGGTACTTCAACGTATTATACAGAATAATATTCATGTCTTTGCGTGACCTTGCACGCTGTAAATAATCGTGCCGTTGCCCGTTGGCATTCCAGATGCCATGAAGCGAGGAAGGGCAACGTTTGACGTGAATTGGATAAGGGAACTGCAACACATATTTTATGAAGCTACTCAGGCGCCGGACTGGGCTTCCAGCTGGCCAGGTGTCCGGTCGGCCGTAGAGCGAGCAGTGTCTGTCAGTTGCGGCATACTCTCTCTTGAAGGATGATTCCGAGCAGAAAAGGACAGAAAAGAAAGATTCAACGACCGAACAGGCGTAAATCTAGTCCTCCAATTTCGTCGGTTCGAAGGCTCTGGGGCTGTGCTCGACGGGTTACTAGTAGGCCGAAAGTTGTGATCTTGTATTCGCCAAAAACGCGGTGCAGTTAGCCGGGACGATTGGGTTCCATTTCTCAATGGAGCCCGTCGCTCCGATATAGCTAGGGGATTCCGAAATGGGTTAATACGCCCTCCTATAAATACTGATTGTGGTTGTGGGGGTACAGCCAATCGTGTTGTGTTACGACGGCCTGAGCGTTCTGGATTAGTTGTTTGTCCGCCAGGATCAGAGCGAGGCTTTGGAACGTAGTAATCGGCCTTGCACAAGGGACAACAAGCTCTTCGACTCGTTAACCACGGGTCCACACAGGATGCATGGAAAGCATGACCACATGTAAGCCCACGTATGTCATCGTCATCGTCGATTGTGTCAAGGCAAATTGCACACGAATCGCCTGGATTGGGCAAAAGTTCCGCTGGTACTGCGGTGCGAATTTGATTATTGACATCCTCGTCATCCTCGAGGGAATCGCAACTCTGTAACTGTTTTGTCTCTGAGCCATGGGTGGTGTCAGCCATTACAGCAAATGCTTGATCAGCGTTTTCCTTCTCTTGGGACTGTGATGATGCCGTCTGTGCATGTTCAACTGGTATAAATGACTGCGACGTGGTCGAGGTACATCGATGGTGGCCTATTATTGGTGAATTTGTTGTGGAAGAGTGTGCCCCAATAGTGGTAGAAAGAACATCATGTTCGCCTTTCAAGCTTTGCGGCCTGCTATTCGGCGCCGATATTCCACCTGCAGTTGGAAGGCCTTCATTCGCGCGCGAAGATCTCCACACTTTGTATTTGATAAGTGGAAACCGTTCGTTTACTTCATCCATACTCATCAACTTTTTCTCTCTCCTTCGCCTATGTGGTCGGGGCATGGTTACTAAATCTATCGGTTCGCCCGTTTCCTCATTGCGTAATTGGCGGTTTCGCTGGTTATATCTGAAGCAATACTTTACCCCAACAATGATCCTAGGAGTGACCAACAAGATTAGCGTACATTTCAAACACAATGCAAGCTTGGGCATACCATAGGTTCGTGAATACAACACCGAAACCAAGGGCAACGAAGAATAAGAGGGGCGAACTTGTGGGGCTTGATCTACTATCATCTCCGTTGTGATCAATACTGGTGGCAGTTGGTTGTAAACCTGTTGCAGTGGAGGCCATCTTGACAAACGAAGACGTGGTGATACTGGAGGGGTTGAGCGCAGTAAACGGTGCCGGCCGTCTCGATTGTTAGGCAGTGATATCTGGAATCCACGAGTATATTGACATGAGATGTCGTCGAGAAATCAACAACCTAGATTAACTTTATCCCTGGAGCACTTGAACGGTTTTATGGCTCTAACACGCAAAAGCGATGGGGGCAACCCGTTTCATCAGGACAGCGACACAAGGCACACACCAAATGGGAACGCGGTGGATCATCACTGGCGGCAGCTGCGCCCGGAGCTGCTGAAAGAATCGTTCCTATTGTAAACCTGGGATGTATATCGCATTTGAATCTAGAATGCCGTTGATGGAGAGAGCGATACTCCACAGGTGGGTGGTAATGTAGTAATGCGTGACCGAGACCAATGGCTGAGCAGTCAGGTCACGGGGTGGCTCATTATAATCTACTCTACAGTACGTAAGATTGCATCTCCCGCATTACTTAGTACGTACTCTGTACAGCACCAATGAGGGGAACAATTTACAGAAGTTAAAAAGGTACTCCTAGGTATGTATTTAGTGACTACCGGATTACTTTCCTATCATATCTTTGATATCACTTTGTACATATATCAAGCATGTATGTAGTACACTAAGCCGTACTCGAGGTAGAATGCTTCGGTAATAACATCGAACTAAGATAAATTTGACAGAGAATATTTTGTCATGATATAACGACAGAGGTATCCCGTATGCACGATAGACGATATATTCTCTGGCTTCCCTAATCCAATAAGCTAATTTGAAAGTGGGGTGGTATGGAGTCATTCGGCTTTTTACAATCGAGTACTCCCCAGATACGTACCTACCACAAGTTTTACGTTGTCACACTACCATCATTATTCCTCCAACCACCTTGTGGTTTCCTGATAGCACGAATCTGCAAAATGGACAGCCAAGTTACAACCTCGACTGAGAACTCCAACCCTGTTGTCTTTTTTGACATCACTCTAGGTGGTAAGTGCGGAAGATGATATTCAGAAACACCAACCTTACGGACAGAGATCCTACCGTTGAGGGATTTCTTACCTGGTTTCACCAGCACAACTCAATTAAAGATATGTAGCTATGGTATACGGAATTTGGAGCTGGGATATCTGCCTCACAAAATGAGATCTATACAGGCTGAGCATACATTATCTCACAGGAGAGCCACTGGGACGTATCAAGATGGAAATCTTTACCAGTATCACACCCCGAACAGCAGAGAACTTTCGCCAGTTCTGCACAGGAGAAAGCAAGAATTCCCAAGGACGGCCACAGGGATATAAGAATAGCAAATTTCATAGAGTCGTGTGTACATTACATATCCTCAGGGCTATGTTTCTGGGGCTAATTGATACATTAAAGATCAAGGATTTCATGATACAGGGTGGTGATTTTGTCAATGGCGATGGCACAGGTTCTTGTACCATCTATGGTGCTCCACGATTTCCAGATGAAAATTTCATTTTGAAGCATGACCGTCCAGGGCTACTAAGCATGGCAGTAAGTCCCAGTACGAAAGTCTGGGGAAGTGACGATGCTGACATGTCCAGAATTCTGGACCCAACACAAACGGTTGCCAATTCTTCATTACAACAACTGCGACGCCGTTCCTAAATAACAAACATGTGGTGTTTGGACAAGTAGTGGAAGGGATGGACGTTGTGCGAATGATTGAAAACATTCGCACAACCAGGGATAAACCCAATCAAGACGTTACCATTGTTCAGTGCGGGGAGATGTGATACTTGATCAATCAACCGGTTCGAACCTAATATATGAAGCTAGGGTGATTCCTATATTCTTTAGGTGTCGTGATCTTCTGGGCTCTCTCTATAGCACTTAACACTTTTCTTTCCCTCTCCTTGTCTATATAAGCCAGTAATATCACAATCTTGGACTGTATTTAGAGCTTAAAGCTTGAACTTGCTAAGGTAATCAGAAGCCAAGGTAATAGCTTCGTCAGTTTTGTCTGGATTAGTACCATTGCCAATAGACGTGGGCCCCTTTCCACCAGCCTTTCCACCGACCGCAGTAGAAACAATAGCTGCCCATTCGCTGGCGGAAGCTCCTTGATCGCTTATGGCCTAGTTGGAAATAAAAATTGTCAGTCCTGGACGAAAAGTACCGGGTGATGATATTACCTTTGGCACATAGCAGCCGTGGACGACACGGCCTTGGTTAGGATCCGCGGCCAAGACGTAAACCGTTTTATCCTGCAGCTTCGACTTCACATGGTTCAGGGATTCGCTAACAGCTTTTGCATTCGCTGAGATTGGAAGCTTAGTAACAAGCCAGGATTTATCTTTGTTTTCTGGGTCTTGGAAGTAGGAAGTAATTGCCTCAAGCGCCTTCTTCGATTCAAGCTTCTGTTGCGCTTTTTGCGAATCGATGATTTGCTTGTTGATATGTGCAAAGCGTTCACGGAACCTCGATTTTTGAACCGCTGAGATTAATAACTGGCTAAGGTCAACCTGGATTTGCTTCGCGCCCTGTTCCTTCTCGGGACCTAGAGCCATTGCTTCGAGACGGTCCAAACGCTTCTCGAATTCCAGGGCGACACGCTGCACTTCATGAGCATCCTCTCCGGTAACTGCAATTATTCTGCGGATGCCTTTGGCAATGCCGCTTTCTTCCAAGACAACAAGTTCCTTAATGTCGCCTGTCTTCTGCACATGAGTTCCACCACAAAACTCAATGCTAACTTTTTCCCAACGAGGATCCTTAACATTCTTGAGGATCTCCTCCAGCTCCACGCCTACAGACACAACACGAACAGGATCTGGATAGGTTTCGCCAAAAACAGCTCTGACACCTGAGATCTGTCGGGCAGTTGCGAGAGGCACCTCTTGCGAGTAGACGGCGCAATTCTGGCGAATATACTCGGTCGATATATCCTCAATTTTTTCCAGGTCTTTATCTGTAACCTGTGATTTATGTGAGAAGTCAAACCTAAGCTTCTCAGCAGCAACAAGTGAGCCCTTCTGCTCCACGCCATCTCCCAGTACTTCTTTGAGAGCAAAATTAAGGATGTGTGTGCCTGTGTGGTTATTTCTGATGGGCCACCGACGAAGCTCGTCGTATTCACAAATGACTTCATCACCAACAGAGAGAGAACCATACTTCATGAAGCCCGTATGAAGAACATACCCAGCATAAAGCTGAACGTCGCCAACTTCAAGCTCAGCCTGTCCATCAATGACAATTCTGCCTGTGTCATTTTCCTGGCCGCCTTGTTCGGCATAAAAGTTCGTGCGATCAAGGATAAGCCCAATTTGGTCCCCCTCGGGTATCTGTTTTGTGGAGGGATGAAAGGATTTGCCATGGTAAATCGCCTTAACCTGGGCAGTGATATTCCCTCTATCGAATTTCGCGGCGTCATTCGTTTTGGGAACGTCATTCATTTTCTCCAATTTTCCAAGATCATGAACATCCAGTTTGACGGTGTCGGCGGCAGCTTTTTTCTGTCCTTTACTTGCTTCCTTAGCTCTTGAGCGAGCCTCTTCGAACTCAGTGTCATCAATTCGAAGGCCACGTTCCTCTGCCATAATACGAGTCAAATCGACAGGGAAGCCAAAGGTATCATACAATCTCCAAACATCAGCACCGTGGAGTTTATCGTCTCCCTTAGCCTTAGCTTGCTGGGCATAATGTTCGAATTGCCTTTCACCACGGTCCAGAGTCTTTGCAAACGAAATCTCCTCCTCGTCAAGTATTTCCATAACATCTTGTTGTTTTCGCTTGACCTCAGGAAACATGTCACCCATCTGATCCACAAGGGTCGGTACAATCTTGGAAAAGAAATTGCCAATCTCGACCCTGAAGTATTTCCTGGCATACCGAACACCTCTGCGAAGCACCCGACGAATCACATAGCCACGGCCCTCACTATTCGGTGTGACGCCATCTGAAATGGCAAATGTCAGAGTTCGAACATGATCTGCTACAACCCTGTAAGCCGTGTCGATTCCATCCGGATCTTCAACACCGAATCGTCCCTGATACTGCCGTGCTCCAGTGATGTCCTTGATGGTTTCGAATAACGGAGAAAACACATCGGTGTCATAATTTGATGACTTATTTTGGAGTATCGAGACCAAGCGCTCAAAGCCCATGCCAGTATCGACATGCTTGTTTGGGAGGGGCTTCAAAGACCGGTCTGACTCACGGTTGTACTGAATGAAAACGTTGTTCCAAATCTCAAGAACATTGGGGTCATCCTGATTGACAAGGTTGGAGGCATTGCGTCCCCCAATTCTGTCATAGTGAATTTCACTGCAAGGTCCACAGGGACCTTGATCACCCATTTCCCAGAAATTGTCTTTCATATTCCCGGGGAGAATATGGTCTTCCGGAACACCCACTGCTTTCCATAGCTCCTTGGCTTCCAGATCGGGAGAGAGACCACCCTCTTTGCTCCCTTCAAAGTAGGTAACATACAATCGTTGCGGATCCAATCCATATATCTTTGTCATGAGTTCCCAAGAGTAATTGATTGCTTCTTTCTTGAAGTAGTCGCCAAAACTCCAGTTACCAAGCATCTCAAAGAAGGTCTGTTACAGATCCCCTATCAGTACTTGCAATGATAATAGCATGAGGTTAGATCGCCTCACATGATGATAACTGTCTTTTCCCACATCATCCAAATCCTATTATCGCTACGGTCAGTTTCTTGCCAAATAAAAAAAAAAGTAAAATCAATGCTCTGTCTTTGACACTTACATTATGCTTACCACCAGCACGGATGCACTATGAATATAAATTAGTTGTGCGACTTTCAAGGGAGAGAGGGCAATAATTTCATGTAGTAACCTTTTGAGTATTGACCGCACTCTTCAGGTTCGCAAAATCCGAATGTGGATCCACGGTGCCCAGGAAAATCGACTTAAATTGATTCATCCCAGCATTTGTAAAAAGCAAAGTTGGGTCCGAGTGAGGAACCACAGGAGCTGATGCAACTGGTCGTACGGTTCGATGTTAGCTGGCAAAAGATTGAGAATAAAATGTGTAGTATATAGTATACCGAAAGTATGTCCATTTTTTTGGAAATATTGAATAAATGCATCCCGAACAGATTTTGCAGTCCACTCAGGACTGCTTTGTAGATTTGAATTCATTATGAATGGTGGTGAGGTGGTGTTTGCAGGTAACACACTTCGATGTGGGGGAGGGGGAGGGGAAGTGTGAAGATGGTAGAATGTTCTGGGTTTTGACCTAAAGGGCGACAGCAGATGAGTCAAAGCCAGTTCCCCATCCCTCAAAAGCTTAGGGGCTCGCATCAAGCCACCCTCTCAGCGATGCATTTAGTTGCACCAAGTTGACTTCGCGCGTGCCCAGGATAGCAGATGGTAGATTATAACCCTTTTTGTTACTCCGCAGAAAGTTCTCTGATTAATTACCTGGCTGTTTGTGGTTTGGATGGCGCAGCACCCTGATGTGGGAGTTTATCACGGAACAAAGCGTCCCGCGGAGAGTGACCCTGATGGAGATCAGCCTCTAGCTAAAAAGTTTGGTCGCTTGCATATTGGTATGTCTTGCCATAGCCTTGGCTCGTTCTCTCTCTGTTTCTCCTATCACAGTCCTTTGTTTCAAAATTCCTTGCCTCTGTTTCCCCCCCCCCTTTTTTTCTTTTGTCTTTTTTCCTGTGCTTAGGCTCCCCCTTCCTTTTATCACATCCTCTAACGAACATCGCAAATTTAGGTCCTCGAGCAATTAGTCCTGCTCCTGGAGAAATTCCAGACAATCTTGACGTTGGTCAACATGGTTCGTCAGCTTTAGATGACTGATGATATTGGACGACACGAAATATACTGTTTACATTCATGATCTTGAACGTGAGATAGCAGAAACTGAGCTTCCCAGTGATTCCATTACATTCGTGCCCGGAATCGTGGAGAACTTGAGAGCAATCCCGAGATTCGTCACCACAGAAGCAAAACCCATGTGCAACGAGTTGGTTCTTTACAGAGAACCAGCATCACTGACAGTACCGAGGGAAAGAGACACTGTGCGTAAGGCTCTGATTGAGACAAGGGAGCGGGCTAGAACAACTCAATGTGGGCGACATCCCTCTGCATATAGCGCTGCATATTCGGGGACGGCCGCAGATCCCCGTAATTCAAACAATACTCGTCATCCCGGGGATGCAATGGAGATAGATGCTGGGGTATAGGAAGTTCTAAGCTCTACCTTCCTAGCTTGTTGTCTTTCGCTCTTCTATCCCTGGTGGTCTAACTGGGCCATTATAATATAAACCTACGCGGCTACTCTGTGTCTCATAGATACATTAAAAATCTCTTTGCCCTCTTGTCTCTAGACTAGCATATCCTTGTCGCAAATGATGGTAGCTGTGTTGGGGGGGCAAAAGACTATATAATTAGGGGCGGGAGTTATCAATAAAATGCTCCATGGGCTCTCTATATAATAAAATTGTCAGAATGCCAAGACGATGGATGTTCTACGTATTCTGATGCATATGCCATAGATATTCATAGCAGGTAATGTCAGTATATTGGTCTCATATCTTGCGGAGGGCCGCGGGTGCAATGACTGTGCTAAACCTTCAGATACGGTTGAAGCTGGATTAAAGTTTTTTCTTCGCTGTAAATGACCATGATCTACCAATTGTTTAATCCCACAAGCTTTTTTGTTGTGGGATTAGTAGACTGTAGATGTGAAAGTTGTTGTTCTGTCTATTGTTGTCTGATACTTGCTAATAAGCGACTGAATAGACTGTAAAGCCGTGTAGGTATCTAAAGGGTTATATTATAAAACCCGTGTCAGAGACCCTGTGTTAGGGAACCTGTGTGACCGACCTTGGTTTATTATAAGCACTGATAGGAAGTAAACTGGCTACAAGGATTTCTAATAAAACTATCGAGAATATAAAGA
>NW_015378625.1:0-16688 GCF_001204775.2 Aspergillus nomiae NRRL 13137
TATATGCACATCTGCAAGTAAGTGATGGTATTTTTAGATGGAATCTTTCTTCAATGTAGTAGTAGATACGGAGTACATATTGCTACCATTTCATGTCGATGTACTCCGTAGGCGGAAGAACCTCGGGCCATTTGTTCTGATGGTCCATTAAACACACGGGATAACCGCGAGTGGCCCCCATATGCAGATCTGGAAGACAATCTGTGCTCATAGTATCGGCCGAGATCTGCATGACTGGGTATGATCATTTGGATGGATATCGCTCATTTGTTATCGGACATATGATCCTTATGTAGGAGATGTGGGAGATATGATCATCATCTGCTGTTGACTTGCACAGACGGTCGAGCCTGTGGAGTGAACCAGGGTGTCCGTCATTGCATTAAGGCTGAGACAGCGGTTTAACACTTGGTTTTCACAGAGTGGGGATCGTTGACGGCCAGCCCGGTAAGGCCGTGAGATTTCATGTGTCCACTCGGCTAACCGGCACCGTCAAACAATTCTGACAATCTATTTCAGTGCGTCGCTAATGTGTATCGAAGCCGTTCGAATATACGGAGTAATTAAAGTTGGACAGTTGGACTTGCAGCGAGGTTTTCTATAACGCACATGACCCACGATGCGACGGACAATTATTCAAGGAAATATATATCTAGATTTCATAGCCATGTATGGCCCAATAAGAGGGGTCGGAAATCAAATGGCCATCTCGAACGCGGGTTCTCCGACACCGCTACGGAGTACATGCAGGCCAACTGCTACGCAAGACTGATGATGATGATCCTTAGTGGGTTGGGCATTCATTTCACTGAGACTTTATCGGCGCCAAGCCTGACGGAATTATGTATTTGACCTGACTTTAATATAACGTGGTTTGATGGCGTGTTACTGCAGCTTATATTGAACTGTGCACATCGACTGTCACCGAGATATATTGATATAGTTTAGTATAGTTACGTATGAGTAGGTTATGATTTCTTGTTTTCGGTTTTACCCTGGTATGAACGAACCTCATCGCACGCCACTTTTACAGAGACCCTACTGCCAAGCTATGAGTACGTATGCTTTGTGGTACACTCTATAGGTAACAACATTCGGAATCGCGAGCGGTCATACCCGCTTCCCCAGACGTTACTCCGCTCCAGCTACGGGAGGCACGGCTATGGTAAAATGACATGTTCCTAGCCAAGAGCACGAGTTTGCGCTTCATCCTTGGGGCTCTCTCGGCAGGGTGGCCAAGGCGCCTGGAACTGTTGCGAGATATAATGAGCCAAACGGCAACTGCTGCCCAGAGAATGCTGATCACAATGAAGGGACAGGATTTTCATTGTGAGTGCCAGCGATTAGAATTTTATGCCGTGCAGCGCCATATGTCATTTGTGCTCGAGCCGGTGGGAGATCCGAAGCTGGTCGGATACGTACTGTCCGGGATCGACATCTTCTGGGGCAAGCTGGCAAGCAGTCCACCTCCGAGAAAGAGCTTGTAGGAGAGCTCCATCGGGGGGTACACTAACACCGGAACTCCCTATTAAATATCTTCTGCTTGTCGATCGACGGCAGTAGTTGAGGACGATCTCAGACAGGCCACGTCTGACAACCCGAGACACAAAAGCAGTCGTGCAGTTGCTGTTTACCTAATATATTGATCGTTTACTGCGCCACCTTACACACGACACCCACGGTAGAAAGTGATGAGGTAGGGGGGACAATTGCCAATCCCTCGGCGACTCTGGGCAATTGGCTCGGCGTGGTTGTGGGAAGAGCAAGTTGTTCTTCGGGGTTTCAGCCATCGATCGACTTCGTAACTCTCATTCAGTCACGAGACTTGGCTTATCATGAAAGGGGTTCCACCACACAATGGGGACATCTTAGTCGAGACCCATGTTTATATGTGCAAGATCACCAACAATGTGGAATCAATTTCGAAAGGGAAGATGAAACAACAAATGAAAGACGCAAATCAAACGAAACATAAATGAATTAGAAAAAAAAAAACCAACAAAGTATTAGGGTCTGTAATGGTGCATACACCGTAAGAAAACTAAAGATCTGGTGTATTACTGCCAAGCCGCTCATCCACCTCCGAACGCGGATCATAGACACTTTCCTTTGTCCAAACAGCCAATCATGGCGTCTTGAGGGGTCATTGAAATCCCCGCAGGCTCTTGGCATCTTGGCGGAGGGTCCGTAAAGGGAAAGGTGCCAATACTGGAGTGACGACCGAGGCCCGTCTGACTGCCTGGGTTTACGGTATTGACCCCCATTCATTCTTTACTCGACGGGACACGAACACAGCATCTTCAACCTTCGTTGTATCGCCCAAATGGCGCGGGTCTTCTCTCAGCCCGAGGATCCTTCCTCCGTCCTTTCTTTCCGGCCATGGATTTCAATCCACCTCCGTGATATATATACACATGTCTTCTTCCATATTTGTTGATATCCCCAGAACTGTGGAGGGGAGGACGAAAAGTGAAAAGAAAAGCAGAAAAGACCAAAAAACACAGTGACCATCCGTTGACGTCGTCCAGGGTGCCAAGGGCTCGGCATCTGGGCGTCTTGGCGGCGAAGAAAAAGCAGAAGAAGGAGAGCCTTTCCGCTGCGTTTGAGCTCTGCCATTTTTCTTGTCCTTGTCTTGGATTTCCGCTCTGTCCTACTATTGCTTCTCCATGGCATGCTTATAAGTTTCCCCTTCTTCCGCTCCTCTGTCCGTCGCCTCCATCCCTCCTCCCGGTCAGCCCTCCTCACCATATCTCGTCCTCTCTGCCCCCCTTCTTACCACACTCCCTTTCCCCCCACCCCACCTTTGCTGTGGGATCGTCACTTGCCTTTATCAGCGGATATGCCCCTTGCGCTGCGAGCCATGCGGTGAGCAGAACCTTGTCGCCCTGTGTACGATTCTGTACCACTCTGTGTCGCATTTCTGAAGGGGGCCGACGAAACACTATCACGCCCTTGATTTCTCCACCGACTCTTTCGTCTCCCTTGATATCATCCGCTCCAAGATGAGGCCACCGGAGATGTCCCATTCTCCCGCCTATTACCAGGACCAGGACCACCGCGTGACGGCATATCTCCACGATTCGACTCCGGTTCCTGCGGCCGCACATCTTCCACCGGAGCCCCCGTCATTGCCTAATCCCCGGCATGATCTCCGTCATCCGGAACTCAATTCGGGCGAGAATACTATACCCAACGCTTATCCCCCCGATTCATGGGATAATACCTACTCTCGGCATCCCCATCGACATTCTCAACAAGCCCATAAGCCTCCCCACCGTCAACCTCCGGTGGAGTCCATCTATCCGGATCCTGAGGTGTCGGCCGTGGCCCCGATGACGTTCGTATCCTCGCCCTATCTGGACAGCGGTTCCATATTGACACAAACTTCGTATAGTGGTGGAGCGGCTCGTAAAGAAGAGCGTGGCCGGAGGAGTTGGACGGATCATTCGTCGTATATGTCGAGCGACAATCATCATCTCGGAGTAACCCGACTTCAGAAACGAGCGATTCATACGGAAGAACCCTTGGCGGACGATAGTCAGGATGCCCTGCTGATGCTGGTAAGGATTAGCCTTTCATGTTCTCTTCGTTTTTTCTTGTTCCTGGCTAACCACTTGGCAATTATAGTTTCGATTATCCGTCCCGGTCCCCATCTTTTCTCTTTGCGCATCCTTATATACCGTCTTCGGGTTACTCTTCGTTCTTCTCGTCTCGCCTTTCCGCATTTGTCCCTGCATCCCATACCTTCGATCAACATCATTTCGCGAGCAGTTGTGCCATCTTCTGGTACCTCAATTGCATATTCATGAGCGATTAGTTCGTTTGCGGGGTCCCGCCACTCGATCGGTATACAATGACGCCGATGGGTCATCGGTCTCAGATCCGAGCGAACACTATTCCATTTTTGGGTTGATTGCGGTCCTCTTGCTATCATCACTTCTTTCCATCGCATTTCTTCTCCTTGTCTGGACCGCAGCCTTTTTCTGGGTTTTCGCCATGGTACTTGGCAACCCCGATGGCACCGAACGCAAAGACGACGGCCGTGCTGCTGTACTCGGTGTTTGTCGATGGTGGCAGATATGGCTACGCAAGGCCCGAAAACCGCCTCGCGAATAGCCTGTCTGTAAATTATCCTTGTTGCCGTTTCCCACTTTGATTCCGTTCTTTGTTATTAAGCGTGATCCCGTCTTGGCTATTGGACTCTTTTTCGATGTTGACATGATACCAATATGTGGGATATGTGGAATGATTTTTGAGGGGCATGTTTCTTTATATATCTTTTTGTTTCGCCTTCTCATTGATTTGATGAGATACTTCATGTGTACAGGAGTTGGGTTGGTCGCATAGGCGCCAGGAGCGGTTTTTATTTTTTGGTTACCTTTTTTTTTTTTCTCCTTTCCAATATCCAATGTGCGCTGTGAAAGAACGGAAAATGGCTCCTGAGGGAAGTGCTCACGGTGCCTCAGCTAATATGCAGGCCAACAGGGATTATCATCGAATCACGAATCAGGAAGTCTTGTGTACTGTACTACTACCTCACACGAATTGATACCCGGGCTGGTCTCATACCCTTTGATCTGCTGCTTTATGTGATCCGTCCATCTATTACTCTGAAATATCTAAACTTTACACAATCCACGGCGACCCGTAATCTAAAGTCTTGGCTTCCCGTGCCGAATGAGATCTCCAATTAGACAAAGTTGACTGGGCTGGACCGATGGAATAGAGTTCGTAGTGTGGTCGTCGGGTACGCAGCCGATCTGACATGTCTACCCAGGAGTTTTTCCCCCGTATAGTTCAGTTCATAATCCTCCACCCAATGAATTCCCCACCACAGTGCATCAATGAGACCACCCTACAAGATACGAACAATGCATTCCCAAGAACCAATAATATTTCAGCAACTTCAGGGTATAAAGATACCTATGTACGTAATCACACGGGGAGAAAGCAAAGCCGGAGGGAAAGGGAAAAAAAAACGCAATAAAGTTTTCAACTACAGCGAAACGTCCAATGCAACCGGAGATTTTTGCGCGAACTGTACCACGAACGAACAAGAAGGAAAAAAAAAGGGATTCAATTTTTGTCCAGCCATGCTTTCAAAGACAGAAAAACTGTAACGTAGGGACTTCATCAGTTTCCTGTTTCATCAACATCAATTCATACAGGGTAGATATTTCTTTTGTTGGGAAAGAAGAACGGATGTGGGGAGGTTTTTGAATTGATTGAATATGTGAGATGGAAAAAGGGTTGGTGTTGTTGTTTTTTTGGTTTTATTTTGTTTATCTCCTCTTTCCGAAGCGGCCGCCGCGCATGGGCTTGCGCTTTTGGATCCGTCCTCCGCCGCTGGGTCCGTGGCTCTTGGGCATGCCCAGACCACGACGGCCGGTTTGCTGCTGTCTGTTGTCGCCTCTTGATGGGGCCGGTTCGTCGCCCTCGTCCACGTCCATGTCGTCGCCGCGGTTGGATTTGCCCTTCTGGGCCTGGGCCATCTTGAACTTGCCGCGCTGGCCACGACGGACGGCGTCGGGTCCGCTGACGGCCGCGACGTAGGCGTTGATTGCGCTGTCGCCTGCTTCAGCGTTGCCTTCAAGGCCGCCGGACATCTCGACGTCGTTGTTGTCATCGTCACCCAGGAGGAGACGGCCGTCTGCGTCGACCTTGGCGGAGTGCTTGCGGCGGGATCCGGGGCCGGTGTTGAGGAAGCGGACGCTAGGCTTAGTGGTCGAGATACTGGCCAGGGCGTCAGGGGCGAGAAGATCCAGCGGGGTGTCCTCGTTCTCGCGGATGTATTGCTCGCTCTGCCGGTTGGGCTTCTTGCCCTTGCGGCCACCCTTGTTGATGGCGTGGGTGTCGCCGTGTTCGTCGACGTCAAGTTCGCTAGCGTCGTCGTCGTCGTCGGAGAAGTCGGAGTCGTAGACGGCTCTGTCGAAGGCGTTGCCGCCGTAAGACTGGGCCTTGGCGTTCTTGTTGTCGGCGGCCTCTTCATCCTCCTCGTCTTCATCACCCTTCTCAGCCTGCTTCTTCTTCTTGCTACGCTCGCGCTGCTTCCGGATGTTCACCACTAACTTCCGGTCGGCCTCGCCAACCAGTTCTTCAATCGGGGCTGCGCCGAAGCGGCGGATCAGACGATCCAGGATACCCTTGACCTTGCTGCGGAGACGGCCCTTGTGCTCCTTGCTCCATACCATGAGGTTTGGTACCAGAGTGTTGATGCGTGTGCGGAGCACGTCATCGGGAAGCACGACAACGGCAACCTTGACGAAGCCGAGCACAGATCGGACAATCTCGCGGTTGTTGCTGGTAAGGAACAGCTCTACGGTCTGCACCAGGTCGGAGCGCACAGCTGGTTGAAGTTCGGTGTGGAAGTCGAAGAACAGGCGAGACAAGGCTGTCACGGAGGCAGCAACCATGTGTGGTGAGCTACCCGCCAGACCCGCAGACACCATAGTGAAGAATTCCTCCATGGTTGCAGGAGCATCGGGAGCATTGTCGGGCATGTGGGGTACTAGCGAGTTGCGAATCTTGGTTCCAGCTGGGTTGAGTTCAGAGTCGGTAGTTCTCTTCGCAAGGTGGATGAGCAGATCGAAGGAAGCAGTCCTAGCCTTCTCGTTGCTCTCCTTGCAGCCCAAGACAACCTCAGAAAGGATAGACGGGATGAAATGCAGGTCAGAGGTTGGGAGGTACGTGATGAGCTCATCGACGGCAAGCATACGGTCACGGCGAGCAGAGGCTGGTGTCTTATCCGCTGTCGAAATGATGAGGGTTTGGAGTTCGGCACTCCGCTCGCGGAGAGCAGCAGCGCCCGTCTCAGTGGTGGCCAAACGGGGGATCAGCTTGTATGCCTTCTTAATCAGCTGCTGATCACTAGTATGTCCATTCAGGACAGCCGCAGCCATGGCGAACAGGCTTGCAAAGCTGGAGCGAGGCAGATAAATCGACATGGCGATAACCAAGTCGATCAAAGTGTGAGAAGTTGGAGGCATCTTGTCACCAGCACCACCTTGTTGATGGCCCTGCTTTTCTGCAGCCTCCTTCTCTGAAGCCATCGACGACTCTAGCATAGAAGTGACACGAGTAAATGTATCATTGAGCTCCTGTAATATATCAATTAGTATGCAGCTCAAGAGTAGTGGGATGAGCGAACTCGACTAACCTTCTCGGGAGTGATACTCAAGTAAGCATTAATACATTGCAGAATGTAGCCTCTGTAATGTGGAAGTGTCTGGCTGTACACGTTGAAAAGCACAGCTAGCAAGTTGCTGGCAAACCCGGCAAGATGGGCGACGTTCTTCTCCGCATCCTTCTTGGTAATTCTTCGCTGGAGAACCAAGTCATCACCCTCCGTCTCGAGAGACAGAATGGCCTGGTTTGACTCAACCAGGTTTTGCAAAGCCTTGCAAATGTCCACACGCAGATCGGTTTGCTTGTAGAGCACGTTGGAAAGAAGTTCGGCGAAGCTCTGATCGAAAGCCTCAACCAGATCCAAAGGCAGCTCGCAGTATCCAGGAAGAATAGACCAAGTCTGCTGAACAAGTGTTTCGAAGATCTTTGTCTCCACGGGCTTCTCTGCGTCGGTGAAGGCCATAACCTTCTGGTACAGAGCTTCACTCAGAGGAACGAGCTCGGAACGGAAATGAGCGAGGTTTGTGTTGGTAACATGGTCTCGAAGCACAGGGAGGAACCAAACGCGACCCGGTTGACCAGCCTTCTGCTCAATAATATTGAGAGGCAGGATCTCAAGGACCGCCGCAGGGCCCATGGCTTCAACGGCACTGCCGAGAACCTGATCGGCCTGCTTCTTGCCATGGAAGGATTCATTACTACGGAGCTCTCCCACAGTCTTCACAATGTCATTCAAAAACGGACTGGACCGCCACTTGAAACTATCGAACATTGCCGAGCACACGTTGAACACTTCCGCCCAAGCCGCCTGGTACTTCACGGAAAGCAGATTTGTTGCCTTCTTGGCCAACTTCTCGAGCGTTTTCTCATCGTAGACCGATGGTTCAATGATCACACTGTTGGGAATACAGTTGGCCATGAATGAAACCAGACATTCCGATGCCGAAATCCTAATATTCTTCGATGGCGACGCCAAATAACTGGAAATCATGTCGAACAAGGAGGGCAGCTTCTCAAAGGTATCCTCGGGGCTGATCTGAGAAGACACATCGTAACCGCGGGACAGAACGGCAATCCATGGAGGGAGCAACTGCGAATCGTTCTGTGCGGGCTTCAATTCCGAGATCGCCTCAAGAAGACGGGGCAGCTTTGACGACGAGAACTCATCGGCCATGCTGGAGAAAATAACCTCGAACACCTCGAACGCGCCCATTGTGATAAACTCGTTGCTCGACCGGGAAGCATTCATCAACAACTCGCATAGCGGCTCGATCTTCTTGCTCGGCCAGCCTCCGGAGGCGGTCGCGACCGTCTTCACCAGTTGAAGGGAGTGGATGACCAGCGGATCATGGTTATGTGTGTGAGGATCGTTACGGCCTCGCTTCTGTTTGGCTGCGGCGGCGATACTGTCACCCAATGTGCGGAGTGCGGACTCTGCACACATATCTGCCGCCGGGTGATCAAGCGACGGACTGGGAGGAGGAGTCTTCAGGACCTTGATCAAAGCGTCCTGGGCCCTCTTGCGTACCTTAGGGCGGTGATCCACGGACAGGCTCAGCAAGCCCGCAGTGGCCCGGCGCGGGCTGATCTGGGTGTGGGGGAGATTCCATGCTGCGGCATCCTGAGCGATGAGTAGCGACTCGAGGCAGCCGATCGACGGTCTAAGCAATGGAGCTTCGGATTCGGGCAAAGAGAGCGCGGGGGCAAGGCTGGTAAGGATTTGGGAGAACTTGGAACGGAGAATTGGAGCGGGGGCGTAGGCGGTGGTAATGTCGAGGAGGTAGACCACTGAGGTTGCCAGATCCTTGTTGACAATGCCCTGTTCGGCAGAGATCGACTGAGACAGCAAAGCAAGTAGCGCGGCAAAGTAAGCTGTAGGTGAAAAGTCTGCGTTCTGATCTCGGAGCGTGTCTTCCACGGCAGAAAGTACCACAGATGTCTCATACAAAGTTAGCAATGGTTCTGCGGCACGACGGCGCCGGACTTACATGGTGCTGATTCTGCAATTTGGGAGACTTGATCTTCTCGAGCTTCTCCGCCAGGGTCGCCATGGTGGGCGGATCAACCGACAGGAAGTAGAGAAGTCGCTTCAAAAGTTGCGACTCGTGAGGTGAGGAAGTGGGAAAGATGTGCGGTGAAAGCGGAGATTTTTTTTTTTTGGAGTGGTGAATGGTTTTTGGGTGAAGTAAAAAATTGGGAAAAAAGGTACGGAGATAAATTCTTGGCGGGCCCTATCGATAGCTATCGATAACTATCAGCTCCCAAACCCATGTCCAGAATTTCATCTTATGAAGTGAACCAAATTACACTCGTTCCATTCAGAAAACTTCTCTAGGGATGTCACAAGACTCGAATTTCATGGTATCCTGAGAGTCCCGGCGACAAGGCAAACTGCATCATGCCTCCTTCGCCAAAGAGTTCTTGTTCATATATTTGAATAAAAC
Organism: Aspergillus nomiae NRRL 13137; assembly: GCF_001204775.2. Lineage (NCBI taxonomy): Eukaryota > Fungi > Ascomycota > Eurotiomycetes > Eurotiales > Aspergillaceae > Aspergillus > Aspergillus nomiae. The sequence goes on from NW_015378625.1 coordinate 9,570, forward strand.
ACTGAAAAGAAAAAAGAAAAGAAAAGAAAAGCGTAATGAGACATCAGAGTCGTCAAACATGGCCGCTATCATCCAATCATTTGACCAGGCTTGAGCCTGTATCTTGTTCTCAACCACCATCATACCAGCCATATTCAGTCCAATAGTTCCAGTGACTCAGTCAACTCAATAACAGGTCACTTCCTAAGCTTAGGAAAGTCAAGAAAGCCGCTACATCCACCGCATTCTTCATTGTATCACCGTATGGCGATGAGCCCAGAAGAACAATAGCCTGGCTTCCACGACGAGGTTGCAAGGCCCTGTGGTTCTTAGCCTCGACATATCAAATCAATCCACTTCGAGACCTTTGCCCTATTCCCCTTTATGAGCAAACAGTGTCTCGTTCTATCTTCGTCTCAGCAAAAGGCACCGTAGACAGATATCAACCGACAAAAAGCCCTTGCTCTAGCCTAGAACAGGATCTCCCCGCTATGTTCGGCCTCGAAGCCGAGACCCTGTAGCTTGCCCTGACGTTTCTTGTCCCCGGTCTTTCGCTCACTATCTTCCTTCTTTTTCAGTTTATAGACCTCCTCGAATGGGGCCTTTTGCACATGTGGCGGGATATCGTCTTCCTTATCCAGGTCCTATTCCGGCGCAAAACCACGTAAGCAAAGTTTCGAATGAAGAAGCCAAAGTAGAACTATAGGAGGAAAAAGATAGAGATCTCTGGGGCAGCATACAATTTCACCAAGAAGCAACACATTCTCTCCTCGGACCAAGAAAATACCCCGCGAGATCTCAGCATAGAGATTGCCAGCATACAACCGCTCAATAGTATCCTGGAGGACAAGGTTGGCTGCAGACATCGAGAGTTGGAGCGCGTTAGATCACCGATCGCATTTGAAGCCGATTTAATTAACCCATACCGAATTGATCCCAACTTCTCAAGACTCCAATCAATTTTCTTCCATCTCGGAGCACTAGGACGAGTTTCTCTGGTCATGGTTAATCCGTGTCCCCAACAAAATATAGTTGCCATACAATCGAGGGCGAAACGATTCAGGCAACGCAAACATACTATCCGTCAAATCCAGCAATTGAGCAGCGGTCGTGAACATCTGTGGCGGTAACTGCGGCGGACCTTGCGACATCGGACCCAGTAGATTATTCTGCGGTGGGAACCCTGGCGGAGCATTTCCTTGCTGGGGACCACCAGAGTGGTCGTTAATCGAGAGTCGTTCCATGTCGTCTATGGCACAAGCTGTATGGGGAAAGACGGTGGAAGGGCGGGGGAGGTGATAATTCCGCTGCCAATTGCGGTGGGACGGGGCTCGGAAGCTTGGTTCTGGTAATATACTCTCAAATACAATAGACAAACGGTGAGAATCGCATACTGCGATAGTGATTATCAGAAGAAATAAGAGTGTGGGTTGTGCTGTAAGCAACCCCGTGCTGAGTTAATTCGATGTGGTGGGCATGAATGATTGAATATGGATACTGCTTGGACCGCATGTTTGTTCTGTTTGGCAGTCGCCGCCGGTTCATGACACAATGGGTCCGTGTTTTACTCCGTAGCCCTAGTCTAGAGCTAACAATATACGTGAACGTTGCTCTTAACATGAGCCATACAAGACAATTTTTAGAGCAGGTTTCATGCCTCCAGTATGGCATCCCTAGGCATGGGTTCAGGGTTCCCTAGTTCTAAACCGCCTTGCCAACCGGCCCCTCAAATTATCCGGCACCCTTATTACCCAGCATCTTAAGATCTTAAATAAGATACCCTAGGAGACAGAATATCTGGCTAATTTGCCAAAACTGTCTTCCCTTTCTAGAATTATTTATGGCATAGAAATAGATCCCAGAAGCGTAACTTATGATGATTCTCTCTCTAACCGTTTCCGACGTCTCTATGATTCCGCTACAAGAGATTTGATCCCCTTCCCACTCACTTGGATAGGGTTTTCTGAGTGTAAGTCACACCTAATATAGTCACTCGCAGACGTCTTTTTATCTGTATTTAATATCAAGTAATGAGGTTACAATTCTTCCTTGCAGAATATCCAAGCATGAACTGCAGCAGTTAGATCATAGGTTGTCTGTTATACTTCGATATTTATAAGGGTTTTGCAGCCGTAATGCTGTAGTGGTCAAACCTAGGTCATAATCTTATTTCCCCCTTTCTCTTTTGTTTCTCTTTTTCTTATTTTTCTTTGATTCTCGAATTCCGAAACCGTGTAGTCTGAAGACGAAAGAACAGCATCACGACAAGCACAATGATGGTAGAAGAACAGATAGTTATGTCGCCCATAATACACGAAGCATAGCACAGAGCTCGCCCGCAGTATATCCCATCATCCACAAGAGTTGTATTTGAGCATACTGCATACTCTCATTCATTATATGCAAAGGAAGGCCCATCCTTTGGTGGGTGGTGGTACTTTTGTCCCTGCAGCATCTACCATGGCGCAGTTTACGAGTCATGCGGGGAAATGCGATGTATCGAAAATAGACTCACCGAATATCCTCTTACCCCTTGAAGAGAAGAGGCAAGGAGTGACAAGAGTAGGTACCATGTAGGCTATAAGATTTCCGAAGATACCTTACTTGAGTACTTCGCAAATGCAAGTGCCCTTACCTCGCGAAGCATTCTACTGCATCTCGGATTGCTCCCATGAAGCAATGAAGGAAAATAAATCGCTATGATTCGCTTTTGACTTTTCGCTAGATAACAAACATTATTCATGACACCCTGCAGAAGAAGAGATAATACACAATCTGTCGTGAGACATTATGTCTGTTCGTTAACATGTCCTGTGGCCATCAGTATCAAGAGTTGTTACAGGAACACTGAAAGGTCTGGAAGAAACAAAAGAGAAGAGAAAGAGACCAGGTAGGACATCCCGAGTCAGTTTACTCAGGGAAGAAAGGAATACGGTCCTACTGGTTCCCAGTGCAACAGACCGTCGTTGCATGAAGTCACGCCACGCAGTCTGTGGACTGGGAAGAAAGCACACGACATCATCCGACGCTGACTCCTCGACGCTGTCCTCGCATCCTTTGTTCTCGCCGTCGGCTATACGGAGCACAGTATGGCTCATCTGACGAGCCTATGTTTGCCCGGACGGGCTCTTGCGATCGATGATAAGCAGGGCTTGACGGTGGCGGCGGCAGCTGCATCACCTTGAACTGGTCCACGCTGATAATGCGCAAGCGGTAGAGATACTGCATCAATTCAAAGTCCGGTCGGCTTCCGGCTAGGGTCTGGCCTCGTTGATAATGTGCTACATCGACATGGTCGAGCATGCGATCCCATCCTTTCTGCTCGGACGTGTCGCTGAACCGCTCGCCCGGACATAGAGGGCATCGGGCTGTTCGCGGGGGCTCGTGGGTTCGGAAGTGGCTCAGTACGTGCGTCTTCCATTGCTCGACGTCGTCGAAGGTGTGGTGACAATCTAGGATATAGAACAGACAGATATAGGTGTGATGATGATATTGACGAGCCGGGCGGGACGGCGGGACGACGAGCGCGCCCGTTCCATCATCTTCTAATATCTCCTGGCCGGCGAGACCTTCCGCCCATCTTGTTTCCAGAGATACGCCCGGCGACGAGGATGGAGCGGATGCGGCGTCGCTCGATAGAGACGGGACGGCCGTGGAGGACGGCATGGTTTCGGCCACGGCTTCACTCCCACCACTACACACACTCTTCGTGCTTACGTCCGCGGCCAGACGTACGCCGCCTGGTTCGAAGGAGAGCAATGATTTTGGATGGCCGGCGTTCGTGCCAGCAGCACCGAGCGAACACCTTGATACGACACGATCTGAAAAAATGACGGGGCGATCCTGTTCCCACATGCTTAGTCCGTGAGCGGCGAGTGGAAAAGCAGCAGCAGTAGCAGCAGCATCGGTCATTAAATTAGTAGTTTTGCGACCGCACTACCCAAGCCCATGCACCAAAGCGGGGCAACACAGCTTGAAAGGAATTGGTGGGGGAAGGGAGATGCCATCTTATTGAAATGATTTCTCCTTTACCCTCTTCGACCTTAGGGTATCAGCTGCTTCCAGCCAACTTCTCCTCCGTACTACCTTGGCGTTTGGGTTGGTTTTGTCTCCAGCATCACGCGTCAACCGGCAGATGTTGTTGTTCATTCGATCCGAGAGCCTCAAAGTGTTAGTATTTGGGCAATGGCAAGGGGAAACATCCAAAAGAATCAAATCGTGATCCATCGGGATCAAACTGGTCAAGTCAATCATATCCTAATCATAATTCACAACTTGACTGGAGCCACGTCCACAGCTGAGTGAGCAGCGTACAAGCAACAATAACAACATCGATCACAGACGAAGAGAGCACCAGCCAGCATTAACTTTGGCCTTCTATTTTTCTTTTTCCATTTTCTTTTCCCTTTGCTTTTTCTGAAGCCCTTCTAGTCTTACGCATTCCCCCGTTTCCGGTCTAGGATGCGATGAACTGGTCTGACGCTACTAACTAGTATACATGTATGTACGTATGTATCATGCACGTCGCTGGACCACTAATTGTTATTCGTCAATCCACCTATCTCGTGGAATTGGGTTTCGGATAAATATGACAATGGCTTTACAGCTCACACAGCACGGTGTTGGCAGATGGCAGGAGGTTAGGGCAAGTGAGGAGACGCCCATCTAAATGGTTCCTATGTACTGTACATACACAAAGTAGTGACTACTGTATTATGCCAGAGTAAAACACCGAGTTTATTGAAACTTTTGTTTATATATTTTTTGGTTTTTTTTTTCCTCCTTCTCTCTTTGGGAGCCCTCTCATCCTGCTCGAGGCCTAAATCAAAGCGAAAAGTGACATAGTTGAAATGAAATGTATATGGTAGTGCCAGGTATTATCAGAGGACCCGGCCTCGGAGAGGAGTAGACAAAATGAATAGTAGCTGTAGAGCCAATTCCCATTGGGGTAATGAAACAAATGATGGTTATAGGATAAGAAAGGTATTTTTCAAGAAGGATAGCGAAAGGGGAGAATCGAACAAGTACGGAAAAAAGCCACAAGAATATCCCACCCGTCTATCAGTATGGACGCCTCGCAAAAAAGTACTCGAACAAAGTAAGCAAAGAAAGCCAATCAGCCGACACCAAGGATGCCCATGAACCACACTGTAAATGCACAAAGTCTATTCGTTTCGTAGCGCGTATGACAGTCAAGAATTTTTTGGAGCCCAAAATTTTATACATTGAATGGGTTTCGCAGCGGCATCAGGCTAGAAACGGTCTGCCAAATCGCCTCCTGCGACGGAATTATTCGTCGATGAGGAAACAGACGAAAATCCACCGCTGGGGTTCAGCATATCTTGCACGGCGACCTTGGGAACCTGTGGAACGGGCAGTTTACGCTGTGTCCCGTCGGGTCTGGACATAATATCACTGATGGTGGGGCCAACATGGGACTGGCTGGGACTGTAATAGTTGGGGCCTTCCGGTTGGGGCTCCATTGGAGCAAGGGCCGGGGTGTGATGGAGGGACAGATGGCGAATCGAAGGAAGGTGGAGTTCACTGGTTCCCAATGGCCTCAGGCGTGGCGAATGGGCAGGGGTTGCCAACGGGGTGTGGTCTGGCGTTGGCGAAAGAGAGTCATGAGAGAAAGTCGGTGAGGACGGAGCAGTCGAGTTGGGCGAGTTGGGCCTCGAGCGCTTGACGCGATGAGTGTAACCATCCTCATCCTCGTGAGAGTGAGAACGGCTCATGCTGTGCGAGATGGCATACGCCGAAAGGGAAGGCAAGCCTCGACCGGTGTGGTGACGCGAGGCGAACAAATGGTGGTTGCGTGGACCAGGGTGGAATCCAAGATGTTCATCACGCTCAACCTGAGATGCAGCGGTGGCAAGTAGATTGATATCCATTCCCGAGGACGCCCGCTCGGCGTTGCGAGCATATGGTCCCAGATTGGAACGCATGTGACCGGCGTAGTTCGAGAAGGAGTGAGGAGGAGAGACATCTGGAGAGCCAACTTGAGAGACAGGCGCAGAGCGGGTCATAGGCTTGTTTGGCGGGGGCATCATCGAGCCCGCGTTGGTCACGTTTACCATTGCATTCTCCTGTCCGACGGCGGCAGCGGCAGCGGCCGCAGCCAGATGCTGTGCCTTGTTACTCCGTCTAGAGTTGGGGTTGTTGTGAATTCTGGAGTGGCGGGTCAACTCGTCCGAGCGACTAAAGCGTTTTGTGCAGCCAGGGAACTGGCAAGCGTGTGGCTTTTCACCCGTATGTGTGCGAATATGTCTGGTCTGATGCTCCAAACGATGGAAGGCGCGATCACAGAGGGGGCACTTGTATGGTCGGGGAAGATCCTGGCGTGCTTCTTCCGTTGCGGGACGGGCACCCTTCATGAGGGGCGGTAGTAGGCTAACAGACGAAGCCATGGTAGAGTTGGACTGTGTACTAGACGGGGTAGAGGGACCCTTTGAGCTATCCACTGGCGTGGAAGGTGCAGAACCAGTCTCGTTATTCTGAGGGTTCAGCAGATTGGTGAAATCCACTGAAGAAGCCGGTGGTGGCATGTGACTCGTCCTAAGCTAGCCGAAGAGTGTAGCTGAAGAGGGGACGAAGCCCTGTATTTAAGGCAGCTCGGGAGGGCTGAAGAGCCGAGGCGAATTAGGATTCGTCGCAACAGGGGTAGGTAAATCGGGGGAAAGTCGATCACCACCCGACAAGACGGAGACTTGCTCTTGGCAAAGAACTAGTTGATAACTGAGCGCCGCAAGGAGTATCACAAGCCTTGCGATCAAAGAAGGTGCGATGGTACGCAATGTAACGAATTTCTTCAAGGAAGAGTGACTTTCCCAGTAAACGGGCGATGGTATGGAATGTGGTGATGGGTGTGGGATAGAGTATATCCGGAATTGGCACTGTCAGTAGGTAACCCGAGATGGATGTAGTCAAGGAACAAACTGTCGAAAGGGAGAGGGGGAAAGAAAGAGAAATCTGGAGAAACGGTCTGGGGATAGGAGCATATAAAGGAAATACGGAAGAGGAAGAATGAGGAATGGAGGGGAAGAAGAGAGAAATGGAGCTTCGGGGGAGGGGAGGGAAAAAGGCAGGGCGAAGGTGGTAGAGGGGGTTATCGGAATCAGAGACCTTGAAGGGAGAGAGGGT
>NW_015378626.1:0-16595 GCF_001204775.2 Aspergillus nomiae NRRL 13137
TTAAAAAGTACTAGTACTATATATTCGATTTTTTTTAATAAATCCACAATACCGGAGGCGTAACATTGCCATATCACACTCGAGACGATCAACTGATGATCCATTGTTAGCTCTCCCCTTCTGGGAAACATATAGCAATTTTCAACAGGGAGCTCTAGCTCTAGCCGCGTACTTTGCGCTATCGTGGCATTCCACAGTGACTGACTAACTACTATGGTAGGTAGGCTTTGCAAATATACTAATTAGTTTCGGACTGATCATGTATTGACATTTGAGCAATCTCCCTTTAGCGAATGTGGGCAAAGTAAATACAATATCTCAAAGGCAAAATACAAAAGGGACTGGCTGTTGGTTTTGCGACCAACCGTATTCCTATCATAAATAACACCAGAGTAAGCTTTCGGCTTCCAGAAAAGCGCTTAGCTTGATAACGCAACGGCAAGAGTCAGAGCACGTACTACTCCTTCTCTGCAAACCACAAAGCCAATGCTCACAGCTTGTTCGCAAATCCTAGGCGCGGACCGGAATGATCGAAGATCACAAACTGTGCTTTGAGCAGGATATCCCCAAAAATGGAGAAAGGGAGGCCGGTATCAACCTGGATACCTCCGTAACAAAGGTCGTCACCCAGGGGCTGAAAAAGTATGTAGTTCCCTGGGACAACTCCGCGGTAGGCCCCGATGCCGAAGATAAAGTCAGGCAAATGGGAAGTGCAAGGGAATACCCATGCAGCATTGCTTGTGTCGAAGAATGCACCAACTACCTTGGAATAATACTCAAGGACAATAGTAGGGGGAAGATACAGAAGGCTAGTTCCAGTGTCTGAGGAGATTCTTAGCGCTACAATAGAAGATATACTGGCATAGTTTGACTCACCCGCAATTCCACTGATAATATGCTCATGGTACGGTTCAGGCCCAACTTGAAATCCAGTAACATCAAGCTGCCAGTAAGCATAATATCCCTGCGGCTTTGTGACGGGGGTCCATGCAATAGGCCCTTTGAATGCAGCGGGGTCAATGAAACCGAAGTTATATGTTCCTGGACGCCCATGTCGAAGATCCGCGGTGAACAACGGTTCTTTGAGTGTTGGTAGGATATTCTCAAAGTAAGTCAACTGGTGGATCGGAGACACTGAAGAGATGGATCATCAGATCCGACCGCTTTACAGAGTGATAAATAGCTTCCGTCACATTGGCACTCACCTGTATTTATAGTGCTAAAGGCCAGACCTAGCAAACCGCTGTTGAAAGGATTGGTGGCAAACTGAGGTGAGACAAATAGAGGCACCTCGACGGCCTGGTCCACAGCAACGCTGCTTCCAATCGCAACACGGTCTTTGAAAACGATGCCAGCCGATCCACTACCATCGGCATACGTTATGTCCCATGTTGCTCCAGGCAGTAACTTGGAAGAAGTGCTCAATTTCGGGTCATAAACTTTGTGACCAATGCCCTCGACATTTGTCAAGGTTGAGAGGACCCACCTATTAGATACTTTCAATTAAACAAACTTGACTTTTTTTTCTTGTTAGGCTGACGACACTTACAGATCAGATGAACCTGTGTCAAAGTCGAGGTAAACAGTTTGTCCTCCAATTACGACAGGACACACGTATTCGCTTTCCCAAAGCAGGGGAATTGCCGGCGTGCTTCCGGACTGCTTCACCGCTTCGATGGTAGCTGCGTACGTTGAGTTGTGAGTGACATTGTATTTTGCTAGATCAGAGACATGGATGGCTGCAGCGTTCTTGGTGAAGTTCAGGTTTGCCTGCTGAAGGACCTGAAAAGTTCCGGAATCTGTCGCCGGCAAACCAAATGCAGTGGTTATGAACAGTAGTAAATAAGCGAGACCAGAATACCGGCCCATTTTAAACATGGCGATGTGGTCACAGTGCTGGATATCTGGTATAATTCAAAGACGGCTGCGGTTTGAATGCGTTGTCATGGAATTGACGGGCTGGACTGTATGGGCTTTTTAAAGCCTTGCAGGTTTGCAATGGCATGCTTGAATTCTATCAGGATGCAAACATCCCTGGTGTAACAGCGGGATATTCAATGTGGATCACGGCGATGTTGTCATTTGCAAGTTGTATAACGAGGCCGGATAAGATAGGGCATGGCATGGACTGTGTTCTGAATACCGCAAGGTGCTTTTCCCGGCCGAATACTTCGGAACGCTGAAATTGTATGTGCTGCGGACTGTCATGTTCGTTATCTTTGAGATTCTATACGCATTAAAAATCAGCCCATATGAAACGATGTGACCCTGGACAACCGTCGGTGTTGGTGTCGACAAAAGTTTTCAGACGAGACATTCGGGAACATGTCGGGATCTGAAGTGCATCTTCCAATATTAGCTCTATTCGGTACGTCAGGTGGTTCTAGAAGAGTCAAGGGCGCCGGAAAGAATCTCTGATATCAGTGTGCATCCTTAAGCAACCATCCAAATGGTGCAAAATCACGCTCAGAACAGTCTACATCAGTCGACTGCAGATATCGCCACACAGGAAATCAGAGTCGGGAATTGGTTGAATTTGATTTCCCGACAAGAATAAAACGGGGCGAGCAGTTACCATCCTTGCTTAGTCGCTTGGAAAGAATCCACCCTGAATGACAACCCTATAGATTACTTTGTAGACTGAACTATCTTTAGGTCGGCGTTTACGTACAAGAGTTACGGGTGTACCCCGACAGTTCAGCCATACAATCCTGGAGATCGCTGCAGCATGTTAAAATCCCCATACCGGCCGGAATCCCGTCGGTGTCGCGTGATTGAGAGAGGAATTGACCTCGCAAGACGGAGGAGTGATGTGTACTAGAGCCATGTCCGCCCCGGGATCGCTCCGTGATGGAAATTTGAGGATACGTCAGAAGTTCGGGTCTGTCCCGGTCCGCATAGGATCCAACTGCGGTCCTTCACTAAGTACCACATTGCAGAGAATCCAAGCCGGACCGTTCCCGTGAGTACCCTGGAATAGTTCCGAGAGAACGTTAGTGGAAGATGGCGGAACCTTCTCCGAAACTTCCTCCTTCTGCCTGAGATTCTCCCGATGAGCCCGTATATTATCGGCTTGCCAGACTTTAGTGTATAGCATGCTTCCTCAGTTGCTCTAACTCCCGGATGTCCCGGCTCCCGAATCTCAACTTATTGGGCTGTTTCCAGCCAGTAGCAAATGGCTCGTAGTCTACCAGGAAGCAAAAGTGGATAGCAACGAACCTCTTCTTTGATCTGGAATTAGTGGACTGGGGCTCTCCACAGCATTTCTTCACGAACCATGAGACAATACCCAACCACGTGTGGCCATTAGCTGCTCATAATGATCATCTCTACGCGGCCGATCACAGCGGGCACGGCATCTCATCCTATTGCTGTGAAAGAAAGCCTCATGCCGCGTAATGAGTCTTGCCCGTGGCTTGGCAGGGACTAGGTAGTTACGCCTTTATATAAAAGGGTAGTATAGCGAAGGCAGTGAAGGGGTGTTCATTTCGTCGAAAACAGACAGTTTCTCAGTTCCTGCCTGCAATATCAGCAAAGGGGTATCCCCAAAATGAGATTCACTACCGAATATTTATTTTTGGGCACGATTCTTCTCCTCTCCGGTGCAGAATGCACAACACCGAAATATACGGCTTGTCCGTCCATGAGTCTTGTCAGAGATGCATCAGGCCTCAGCACTGACGAACTCAAGTTTCTTGAGAAGCGGAAGAGCAAAGCGGATGCTGCTTTGATTAATTGGTTGTCCAGAACGAGCAACCAGTTTGACGTTGAGGGCGTCAAGTTACCAACGGTGAGTGCCTGAATTTGCCTAGTATTATAGCGTTTACAACGTGAAGATAAAATCGGAGCATATTACTAAGAGGGTGTATAAGCCTAGATTGGATTGACTACAAGTGGTGGAGGTTACAGATCCATGCTTACTGGAGCGGGTGTCATCCAAGCCATGGATGAAAGGGACAGCAATGGAAGCTTAAGTGGTCTATTCCAGGCATTGTCCTATCAGGCTGGCCTCTCTGGAGGTGGCTGGCTGCTATCTTCCTTTGCCGGGAACAACTACCCGACCATTTCGAAGCTGCGGGAAGATCTTTGGGAAGAGACCTTTCAGAACGGGCTTCTGACCCCGGAAAATGGAAATGCGCCTGAGATCTACAAGCAGATTGTCGCCGACGTGGCTGCAAAGAATACGGCTGGTTTTGACACTACCCTCACCGACCCATACGGCCGTTTGCTCTCCTATCAATTCTTCCCAGGCCCAGCTTATGGCGCGAACCTCACGTTTTCGTCCGTGGCAACCCTATCCAACTTCTCAGACCATGCTGTACCCTTCCCCATGATAGTTAGCCTAGGCGTGAAGACGTTCAACGGGGAGAGCCGTCCAGGTCCCAACGCGACAATATACGAGTTCAGTCCTTTTGAATTTGGCTCGTGGGACAGCGACGTGAGCGCTTTTGTCCAGACAAAGTACCTGGGCACATCCATCACAAGCGGCAACCCATCCAACAACAGTGGCTGCGTGACAGACTACGACAATATCGGATACGTCCTCGCAGTTTCCTCGAATGTCTTCAACTACGCCGCCGGATCTATGCCCAAGAGTTCCCTCCTGACCACTGAACTCATGACCAAGGTGCAATCACTCCTAGTCGACGTACATGAAACAACCACCGAAGATTTCTTTGCAGTGTTTTCCAACCCATTCAAAGGCTACAAGTCAGCCACCATGGAGCTGAACACGGCGAATCTGATTACGGAACAGGAGAAACTGCACCTTGTGGACGGAGGCGAAGCACTGCAGAACAACCCCATATGGCCCATGTTGCAGCCAGCTCGCGGCGTCGACGTGATTTTCGTCAACGACAACAGTGCTGATACCAACGACAACTGGCCAAACGGCACTGAGATCTTGACGACCTACACGCAGTCCTTCAACCAGGGCTTGACCCGCATGCCTTACATCCCAGAGGTCGCCACTTTTATCAAAAAAGGCCTGAACAAGCGCGCAACGATCTTCGGATGTGACGAAGCTGATAAAATCACCATTGTCTACCTGCCAAATAACGCTCAAACGTACATGAGCAATATGGCCACCTCAAAACTCCAATACTCGAAAATAGAGACTCGGAGAATGATCGAAAATGGCATGGCAGTGGCCACGCAGAATGGTGACGAGGCTTGGGCCTCATGCTTGGGTTGTGCTATTCTCAGAAAGACCGATTCCAAGTTGCCACGAGCGTGTGATACATGCTTTAGAAAGTACTGTTATCGAGATTGATACTAGTCTGTTTGCTAAGTTCGATCTGTTCTGGGAATCGAACCGAATATGGACATACAATACCTAGTTAAACTTTACAATCTAGTTCACTTAAGATAATAATCACTCCCCCCTGACAAAATTACTTTTTACTAAGTATCTTGATTCAGAAAGTAGTGCTCAGCATGTGCGTACATTGAGTCTTAGCAGTCCGCTCACGTACAGCAATACATGCGAGAGCCTTGCGAAACACCATCCTCTCATCCTCCGGCCAAGCCTGCGAGTTGTCATAGATGTCCTCTAACATCCCGCACAGGCGATATCTACGACTCAATTTCTGCGACCAGTGAGCCACGCTGTCGGCTTTGAAGCTCGCCGTATAGTACTCAATCATCACTAGTAGACGGTCATCAGTCGAGGAACACTGGGAAGGGCGTCGCCTCAAAGGATCATCTACTTCGGACGCCCGTCCTGGTTGGAGAATGCGGCAAACTTACTTTTCTCGATGCTCTCATACCCTGCTTGGTGTATGCTGTCGAGAATGTGGATAAATCGCTCCTCACAGCTGGCCCCCGGGGAGGGATGGTCCTCGGGACTGACGAATTGAGTATCCCGCGTCGCCTGGTGCGGAGCCGATGAACTTGATACTCTGGGCGATGACGCAGAAAGCGCGCAGGGCCATTGACGGGCCACATGTGCGCATGAACTTACATGTGGTTGGGGCTCACTTGACAGCGAAGATGAGGAATAATCAAGATGTTCAAACGTTGAAGACAAAAAATCAAGGGACGAGCTTGGTGAGACTCCGGGGTGGTTGTCTAACTGGGCAGGACTGATCGGCGGGCAGTTCAAGGCCCACAGGCAATTGTCTGATTCCGGAGCGCTGATTTCCTGATCTGGTAGCAGACCAATGCTTGTGCTTTCTGTCGCATATGCCCCAGTCTGGATGTTCGTGGAAGGGGGCGAGTAAGCTGCGTCGACATGGTCTTTGAGTTCGGAAAAGTCGCCAATGTGCTTCTTGAGCTCTTCCAATTCCCGGATTCTCTCCTTGAGTCGTTTACCTGTAGATTTGAAGCTCTGTAAGTGAAGGGCAGAGGCGGAGTGGTGGATATCTGACCGTGAACAGCTTACGGTATTTCTGTTGTGCCATCCGGTTCTGTATCCTTTTCTTCTCCGTTATGTCCATGGGGTCGGCACTGCTCGGCCCCTCCATACTTGTTAACGATGATATATGTGCGCTGCTTTAGTCCCGTACTGCGACTCTCTGTGTATGGCCTTTAAATAAGCCGCAGCAATGCTACGGAAGCATCTGGCCAGGAACCTACTCGCCCGAGGAATATCATGAAGGAAGCTGCATGTGAACGAAGGAAGCTACACGTGAGCTACGCCATACCGAGTAATAATTCGCAAAAGCTAGAGCAGCACATAGTACGTTGTATGTAGCAAGTCTATAGAGTAGCGAAGGCTTACGTGTGTTTGGTTTGCCGCTGTCGATCCCTGCAGGGTTATAGTTGGCCTGGATTCCACGGGTCGGAGCGAAACGCCAGGAACTAACCCGGGCGTCAATTTGCACCTCTTTTGGGTGTAATCCGACTGGCGTAGACCAGATCGATGGCTAACTTCGGCCGAGTGAAACCCCAGTGGATCTCTTTGAGGTAGTAATGACCAGGGGGTAAACAAGATCGGCGGATATCCAGTGAGCACTAATGCATAGGGGCCAAGTTTGTCCCATTTGCAGTGTTTGCGTTTTTCAATTGTATGCTACCACTAGCGACGTGGTTTTAGGGCTGGCCTCGGCAGCGTAGTAGCATATATGACTGATAAAATGATGCGTTCCAGTCTCGATGCAAACTTCCAACAGAGACACCAAAGACAAGAGCGCTCTCGCTAGCAATCCGAATTACAATCAATCTCCGATCCAGGCAGAAATATCGATAATGGATGACAGCAATGTTGCTCAGGACAACACGACCGGAACACAAATAGGCAAGACGAGGTGGTTTCTCGCTTGCATTGCATTCTATTTGACGGGGTTCTTATACGGTGCGGCTTCCAAACCACATTGTTCCAACTCTTCAGCGCGGGATTGTGCACATGGAAACTTATTACTAACAGTAGGTTTGTAGGGCTCGATACTACCATTGCAGCCTCGATTCAGGGCGAGATATACCAGGCTGTAGGCGAGATCGACAAGCTGTCCTGGGTGGGCGTTGGATTTCCGATGGGGTCCGTGGCTACTCTGGTCTTGTTTGGCCAATGCTACGGGACGTTTCAAATGAAATGGCTCTATTTTTGCACAATCGCTCTCTTCGAAATCGGCAGTGCCATCTGCGGCGCGCACCAAACATGGAGGCTATGATAGTGGGTCGAGTGCTAACGGGGGTTGGTGGCGGCGGCATGTATATTGGGTGCGCCATGCTTCTCTTGCGTCTCATGTCCAAGCGAAACTAATGACACTTTCTATAGAACTCTCAACTATGTCTCCGGCTTTACAGATGTGGAGAAGCGAGGCCTTTACGTGTCCCTAGTGGGTGGATTCTGGGGATTGGGCTGTATCGTCGGCCCTGTGGTGGGAAGCGGGTTCGCCGCAAGCAGAGCAACCTGGCGCTGGGCCTTCTATATTAACCTAGTCATTGCAGTACTAGAGCTGCCATTATTTCTCTATCGCTTCCCGTCACTGGACTTGAAGCCAGGGCTCTCTTTTGCGCAAAGGTCCAAGTCCATCGACTGGGCCGGGTTCGTGCTCCACGCTGCGTTCTTCTCCATTCTTACAGTTGCTATTGCTCAGTCTGGGACAGTCTGGAATTGGTCTTCTGTGGGGGGCATCATTCTTTGGGTGGCAGCAGGGATAGCCGCTATATTATATGCTGTACAGCAGACGTGGTGTCTCATGACGACAAAAGAGAATCGTATCCTTCCTCTTGATTTCCTCCAAAGCCGAACCCAAGTATTGCTCTACCTTGGTACGGCAACGTCGATTACCGCATTCTTTGTGCCAGTCTACTACATTCCGCTCTTTTTCCAATTCACCAAGGGAGAAGAGAGCATGGTGGCAGCAGTCAGGCTTCTGCCATTCGTCATCGTTAATATTGTCTTCAATATCGCCGCCGGCGCTCTGCTCCCTCGCTTTCGCTACTATAAGCTCTGGTACCTTATCAGTGGCATATGTATTGTTATTGGCAGCGCTCTCATGTATACGGTCACCAGCACAACCTCAACGAGCGCCATATACGGCTATGAGGTTCTGATCGGAGCAGGATCTGGCTGCACCCTACAGATCGGGTACGCCGTAGCCGCAGCCTATGTGCCTCCGTCGCGAACGGCCCAAGTCATCCGCTTCCAGAACGTTTCACAGATCGGTTCCACGACGATTGCTCTCGCGGTCGCTGGGTGTATTTTCCAGAATCTCGGGTACGACAGATTGCAGCACGCGCTTGCAGGCTCGGGATTCTCCAATAGTGATTTAAGAACTGCTCTTGCGGGTGTTCAGTCTCGTGTTCTGCACGATGGAGACTTGGATACAAGATCCCGGGCTGTAGGAGCCATTGTCTCCACTTTAGGCGACTTGTATGGACTCGTTATTGCAGCTGGGGCATTAATGATTATGAGCTCATTGTTGATGAGATGGGAAAAAATGCCGTTATCTGACAATGTGGTTGGGGGATTGTAGTTACGCGTGGGAAACCATGAGAGCTTAAGTAGGATGGAAGGGCCACCACTTCTTGAAAGCCCATTTTCTTTGAAGGTATACATACGTTGATTTATATAGGTCATTTCTGAGGTTCAGTTGACTAGGTACAATTCTCCGCCAATCCCAAGTGTCCCGTTATGAACATGGATCCCCTTGATTTGCCGAAAGCCTACCAATGTATATGCATGTCCTACTTGCTATCTAGTCCTATTATATCTCTTCGAACCAATTGTCTCGCTCGCAGGGGCTCCCGTCGGGAGCAGGTCATAACGTCAGACTCACACTTAGGGGGGTGCTGCAGGGGCCACCTTGAGAGAGCAGGGATAATTTCTTGGTACTTGAATTGATGATAATCATTCGTCTACAATTGACAAAACATTCGGATGCTGGAAAATCAGATCGAGGAGAGTTTTTGCTGCAGCCATCTCCCAACATTCTGGATTGTGATATCAGCCTCAGCGGCCCGACCTGCCATGAAGACATGAACATGCTGCTGTTCTTCTGCCAATTCCAATTCCACCTCCACGCCCGCCTTCCTAGCCAGCTCCGCAAACCGCTCGCTGTCATCCTGCAAGGTTTCATGCGTCCCAACCGCAATGTATACCGGTGGCAGACCCTTCAGGTCCGCATAAATAGGATTAACCAAAGGATCGCGCAGCGAGGCCCCCGTGCCGGCAACATACGCCGCGGCCAATTGATCCAGCTGCGGCTGATGAACCAACTTATCGAATTTATCGTTTCGTGCCATGGAGTCAAAGTTGTTCAGCAGATTATACCATGGGGAGAATGCTGCAATGGCTGCAGGTAAAGGGAGTCGGCCTGCTTCCTCCTGCTTGATCCTCAGAACCAGTGCCGTGGCCAAGTTCCCTCCAGCAGAATCTCCTGCGGTCACGATCTTGTGTGCGGGGAATCCACGCTCCTGTAGAAGCCACTCGTAAGCAGCAAGGAGATCATCCAGAGCCGCGGGGAAGGGATGTTCCGGGGCCAGACGATAATCGAGGATCAGCACGTTCGCGTTGGCAGCCCGGCCGAGGTGCGCGGCGAGCTTGCGGTGGCTGTTTGGAGATCCCAGACTGAATCCCCCGCCGTGAATATATATGATGACGGACTGTTGGTTCTCGTTGGACTGCGACAGGAGGCTGACCGGGGCAGCCCAGATGCCTGGTCGTCCTCTGACGTTGACATCTTCGTAGGTGACGCCCGGAGCCTCAGCTGCGCAGCTCTGCTCTTCTTCGTAGAGGGAGAGAATCGTAGCGCGGTCCAGATTTGGGTTGGCCTTCATGCGGCTGGCTTTAGATTCGTAGAGTCGGCCGAGTGCTTGAGATTCAATGGACGGCATATTGGAGTATAATGTGTGCTTTTGCAACTGGTACTAGATTGATTGATTTTTTTTCGATGCGGCGGACTCGTATGCTTCATCTCTGAACCAAGAATGGGCAGTTCTTCAAATAAAAGACGCATCGAAAGCGCGGCGACTCTGTCTTGCAGCCTGCTGTGGCTAGGAAAACATCATGCTCCACCCAGCAGGGTACTAAGATGTAGTAATATACACATTTATTAGTAAATTATGAGGTAAAGAGCATTACTAATATTTCATCTGTTGTGTACTGCGTATGTGTGCCATTAGTATATCCTGGGGGGCTGAGACCTTAAAGGGTCCACCTTCTACTAATATATTTGGCCCCATTAGTCGAAGCATGCCAGTCTTACCTCTATACAACAGGTCTGCCACTGGGGTTTTCATATCTTATCGCTTTTATCTCGCATGACTTGGACCTCCTCTCGCTCAGCGACTCAGAAGCAGAGATATGAGTCAACGTCTGGTGTGTACAGAGCTGACCATGGCGCACCGCCCTGCTGCAACTTTCATGAGGTCTTCGTCTATTTTTCCAAAACTCCACCGAGGGCTCCATAGTATCGGTGGCCAGGCTGGTACGTGAGAGGAGGTAGTGGGCCAATTTGTCATTTTACTAACTCACGATCCAGGGCATGTTCGACATCAGATGCGCCCCCATGAACCGCGGTTCAACTATCAGGAATTTTTCGAGAGTCAGATCGAGCAAAAAAAGCGCGATGGCTCATACCGCATCTTCAACAATATCAACCGCCTCGCAAGTAGCTTCCCCCAAGCACACACCAGGGATTCAAACGAAACTATCACCGTATGGTGCTCCAACGACTATCTCGGCGTCGGGAGCCACCCAAAGGTTCTCGCGACCATGCATCAAACCCTAGACAAATACGGCGCCGGGGCGGGAGGGACAAGGAACATTTCAGGGCACAATAAACATGCAGTCGAGCTTGAAAAGACGCTCGCCCAGCTGCATCGCAAAGAGGCTGCGTTGGTCTTTACATCTTGCTTTGTAGCTAATGATGCAACACTCACGATCTTGGGATCAAAGTTGCCGGGGTGTACCATCTTCTCTGACAGTGCAAACCATGCGTCTATGATCGAGGGGATCAGGCATTCCCGAGCGAACAAAGTGATATTCCAGCATAATGATCTTGCTGATCTGGAAGCCAAGCTGTCGTCTGTCCCTATCGACGCACCCAAGATCATCGCTTTCGAGTCAGTCTATTCAATGAGTGGGAGTATCGGACCTGTGCGAGAAATCTGCGCTCTCGCACGCAAGTACAATGCCATAACATTCCTGGATGAAGTCCACGCTGTTGGCATGTACGGCCCCACCGGCGCCGGAGTGGCAGAACATCTAGATTGGGATGCCCATGTCGACGGGCACCACGAAGGAACAGTCCTTGACCAGGTTGACATCATCACGGGAACTCTTGGAAAGGCCTATGGGTGCTCTGGGGGTTATATTGCTGGACGAGCTATGCTGGTCGATATGATCCGTTCATACGCGCCGGGCTTCATCTTCACGACTTCGTTACCACCAGCCATCATGGCAGGTGCCAATGAAGCCATCAAACTGCTACAGTCAGACGGGCAGCGACGGGACCTACAGCACGAGCATACCCGAATGGTCAAAAACGGTCTTGTCGAGAAGGGTCTTCCGGTTATGTCGAACCCGTCCCATATTGTTCCTATCCTGGTTGGCGATGCGAGGGATGCAAAGAAAGCGAGCGACATCCTGTTGTCCAACTTCGGGATATATATCCAGCCAATCAATTACCCCACCGTACCGCTGGGGCAGGAGAGACTGCGTGTTACCCCAACGCCGGGGCATACGAAGGAAATGCAAGAGGAGCTGTTGTTTGCGCTAGATTATGTCTGGGAGCAGCTGGGGCTCAAAAGGGCGGAAGAATGGGAATTGGACGGCCTCGACTGGGCGAAGATACATAAGCCAGGAGAGGATGGTGCCTTGTGGGGGACCAGGGGCCGAGAGTCATCAAACCCTAAGCTATAGAGTATACTACAGATCCTCTACTGTTCTTAGAGTCTCTTAAATGCAGAGATTAATTTAGTTTTTTCTAGATCCATGCAATATGGAGGTTTAGATTACGGAGTAGATTGAACGAACGGAATAGTTCGTCACGTCATCTCTCGAAGGGTCAGGGTCCGATGCATGCTTCATCGAGACACCTAGCCAGCTCACCGAATACTGGTGCTGGGTTCCAGAGTGCCTCCCAAGGCTCAGCTGTCGCTACACTTGTGCCTCGGCCGATTATCATGAACATTGGATTCGCACCAGCCTCTTAAGCCTCATTACCGCTAAGCGGGCATCCTCAGGTCGCATTCAGCAAATCCGACATTCGGAAACACGATGCCGATTCTCAGTCCCGCCACATCCATCGCCGAAGTGTACAATTCCCTGAAGGATGACGACCCTGCGTGGACCAGAGAGCGGCCTCGACTGGGGGCAATAGACATGTCACGACTCACGACATCAGATTATATGTGGGCCCAAAGGCCGATTACTACTCCTACCTTTGGTTTCATCCGGGCTTGGCATGGAGATGTGCTGACTATTTGTAACCTCAAGACCCGGATTCTGGCGGCGGGTATGTGATTTAACAGGTTTCGGCCGGATCCTCTGAGTCGGGAGGCTGGTTTACGTTACCCATGTGTTCTGGGGAATGGTGGCGGTCGGGATGCATGGGTTCTTGTAGGGTTTTGGGACGACGCCGAGGCCGAGGATGTAGCTGAGGGGGTTGGGGCTGGACCTAAATTTGAATGGAATGTGAGGTGATGACGACGTAGTTATATCTTTGTTGATGAATGTAGATATGTCTGTCTGTCAGTATCTATTTGGGTATCCTGTGAATGGAGAAGCTGTATGCAGCTGTGTCTCCTTAGGGTTTGGCGGAAGAATGTATACTTGAAAGCGACCATATAGAAATAAACCATGGAAACAAAGTTGTACATCACTGACTAAGTCATGTAGCAGTGCTATCAAGAGTTATGATGCCGTTATTCGCCATTAACTCTTAGAATCTTCGCTGAGCGTTTCTTGATCTTGCAGTGGTGGAGCTAGAACGTACAGAGCTCAGTATCCGTTATTCAAGACTAGAATCAAGACAGAACGCGTGTTATCGTTGTCGTGATCGGGATGAGGTGATTCCAGACCCCGATGACCTTGATTTGAGGAATGTCGTTGAGAGAAGATCTGGAGTTCTGGGCCTTGGCTGTGGCCGGTTGCGTGCAGTCCTATAATTATGGGGAATAAATAATACATGGTCGGTACGGAGCACGGCGGACTATGTATTGTATACTGACTAGTACTAGTACTCTCCGTACTATAGTTACGGTAAAGTCCCTGCCAAGAAAGACCAACTGGTGGGGTGACATGCGGATCCAGTGACCAAAGCGAAATGAGGACAATTTCTCGTTCTCTCCACCACCAAACCACATTGGCCCGTCCAGACGCTGTCAAATTTCGATTTAATTTGCTTGTCCTCTGCGCATAGTGATGTTGCAGTCGTCAAAGAGGAGAAGTGAAACCTATCGCCAACTTCATTTCCCATGGATGGGGAGGTAGCGCTCGTCCTCTTCTTTTCTCCTACTCCATCCGGCGCATGATGTCCTGACTCGAGTTGTTCGGCTTGTTCCTAGTTATCAACGCTTGGATCCATCCATTTACCCAGGAACTTCCCCGTTCAGGTGGTCCTTTTGTTGGTTCCCTTTCATTCAGTTCCACTGGGTTGAATCTTCATTTGTCCATTGGACGGAAACGGGTCATTCTGTTCACGGATACTTTTTCCTCTCCTTTTTTATTTGTATTTTCGTTGTTCTTATTTTACCTCTCCTTCTGTTTAATTTCGGATCCGTGAGATAGGGTACCACTTGGCGATACGAACGCCCCCGTTGTCAACTATTCCTATTCCGTCTTTTTTGATCCAAACTCAACTTTGAGGTCTCACTTTTCCGACTTGCTGTTTTCCCTCTCGTCTGAACAGCTTTCTATTTGATCTCAGTGCCACACCTCATTCGGTTTTTCTCTTCATCTTCGAATTCCCAGCCTCTCGAAGAGTCGCGTCCTGGTGACGCTCCCTCAACGTCCATCTCGCGATATCATTCGACGTCGTCGAATGTGAACCTCACCACCACAATTGCTCATTGATCCTGTCGCTTCACGGGCAATTGTGCCCGTGCGCCTTTGTTCCTTCCTCCCGACATCCCCGGGAACTCAAAATCCCCGCTCATGTCCCTTTCTCGGTCACCCTCACCCCACCCGGCGGGCGGAGGGTGGTCCAGTCCGGGCCTCACGACAGGCAGTGGCAGTTCGACACCACACAGTGGCTTTTTGTCGCCGAACCCGTTAGGTCCTAGCGGGATCTCGTGGGCCGCCGCCAAAGCGAAGAGCGACGAGGTTCGAGGGTATCCGTCTTTTTCTACGAGGAATAATGGTTTCTTTTCTCGGTCGAAACGTCGCATCTCGGCCACCCTGCCGAGTTTTCGTGTGAGCGCCAGGTCGCCGAATGGCTATATTGATAAAGACGATTTTGGACGCGGCCGACCATTCTCATCGGGGGGAGGCTGGCGTTCCTGTGGATTCGGCAGAACCATGTTGCGCCGCAGACGGCTACGGTTGTTGATTGCCCTGATTCTGGTCCTGGTTGGATATTTGGTCTTTTGGACATGTAAGTTGGTCCTGGTGAGCTTTGCGAGGATATTGCACGGACTGACTCCTTTCGGTAGCTTTCATCGAGCGCTATCGACGATCATCGTTTGGCGGCGGAAGCAAATTTGTAATCATCCTCGAATCCAATGTAGAGGGCGGCGTGATGGAATTAAAGGGAGCCCGCGAGTGGGCGGTGGAGCGCAACAGCATCCGAAATAAGCAAGAATATGCAAGACAGTGGGGATACGAGTTGGAAGTGGTGAATATGTTGGCCAAGAAGCGGTATTCGCATGAATGGCGCGAAAGCTGGGAGAAGGTCGATATTATCCGGGAGACCATGCGCAAGTATCCCCACGCGGAATGGTATGTTCTACCGCTATTGGGTCCCCTAGATGCTGGCTGACCGTTGTTCCTAGGTTTTGGTGGGTGGACCTCAATACGTGGATCGTAGAGTACTCCTACTCCCTGCAAGACCACATTTTCAACCGCCTGGGCGAGATTTCGTACCGGGATATCAATGTCTACAATCCGTTGAATATCAGCCACCCGCCGACGGGGGCGTATCTTGATGATGCCTCGCGCTCACCGGTGGGCGATGGAGACCCATCATCAATTCAGATGGTGCTGTCGCAAGATTGCAGTGGTTTCAGTTTGGGTTCCTTCTTCATGCGACGCTCGGTCTGGTCGGAGCGTCTGCTAGACATCTGGTGGGATCCCGTCATGTATGAACAGAAACATATGGAGTGGGAGCACAAGGAACAGGACGCCCTGGAATACTTGTATACGAATGAGCCGTGGATCCGCAGCCATGTTGGATTCCTGCCTCAGCGGTATATTAACTCGTATCCGCCTGGCGCCTGCGGGGACGGGGGCGATCCAGATATCCACTTCGTGGAAGGCGCAGGTGACTTTATGGTGAATTTGGCGGGCTGTGACTTTGGCCGCGACTGCTGGTCAGAGATGTGGGAGTATCGCCGCATCAGCCAGGCGATCAACCGGCCATGGCGGGAGCGCGTAGAAGACAAGGCGACAGAACTCTACGAGAAGTTCTTTGGGCGGCAAGATACTACGCCGCAATCATAAAGTCCTACCACTACACCACGTAAATGGCTCGTACATGATCGGCCGCGGATGATCTTTGGCTCGCTGTACATGTCGCCATGTGGGTGATTCAATGACCGTATTGTACTTGCTGTGGGACTATTCTGACGATATTTCGGCGTATTTGGACGACATACTTTCTGCTATACATGGCTTGCATTTGTTGGATGTACTGTACACTGCCCCGGACGGGCTATCATTGATTGGCAAGCGTTTCTTTACTTACGAGATAATTATGGCATAGACAGATGAATCTTAATCATTTTGAGTATGTTTTTCCTCATCACTGTAAATACTTCTAAATGTAAACCCAAGCAAAGCATGGATATACTACCTCACGTGATCCAAACTAACATGCACAAAAGGCGTCTACACCCCGCCGTATCAATGCACTACACCCCCAGACCGCCCACGGCCTCCACCAATCACCAGGGCCCAATTGCACATAACTCCGGAACCCCGACGACATCAGAAAAGGCACATCCATCTCTCGAATCCGAGATCACCACTTCGCAACGCCCTCCCCGCG
>NW_015378627.1:0-16561 GCF_001204775.2 Aspergillus nomiae NRRL 13137
CCCAAGTGAGCCAATTGCACGAATATCCTAGCCCGGATTCTGCATACAAACGGGATGGAAATATTCCACCTACACCGTCGGCTCGCACCATCCTTCGGCTCTAGCAGCTAATGACGGTGCCCACGAGCAATTACCGAATCTTGGACAAACTACAGAACTTACAAAGTCATCAAGTCATCGGCACCTCAGCAGCAACACCTTACCTGGTGGCATGTCGCCTGCCGAGGCTGCTGCTCAGTGGCCGCTCGAAAGGGTCTTGCTGTGGCTCGCGAAGAATGGATTTTCCAAGGACTGGCAAGAAACTTTCAAGGCCCTCGAGCTTCAAGGAGCTGATTTTATTGAACTAGGTCATGGGCTGAATGGCCGACCGAACTTGGGTAAACTGCATAACGTTGTGTATCCTCAACTCGCGAAAGAATGCGAAAGCAGTGGGACTGGATGGGACCAGACTCGCGAACGGGAGGAGGGTAAACGTATGCGCAAGCTAATTCGCCAAATCCAGGAGGATGGGGGGCATGATGCTGGGATACCTGTTCCGAAACAACGCGACTCGCAGACGCTACCGGGCAGTGGCCCTGAGGGTGTTCTGGAGGCTTCTCCCATGCTTGCACATGAACCCTTATCTGCTGGTCCTGTGGCAAATAGTCCCAACCTCAAAACACTACAGCCTGTGTATACCCAGAGGCAAAGCGTGCAAACGCGTTCTTTCACGACGCCAATTCCTGCTAGCCATGACCACCTGTCATCAGAGCCTATCTCGAACGATGGCACAAGTTGGACTCGGTCAGACATCTCACGAGTTGCTCTGTCTAGTATCGCTGGTGACCACCGAAGGCAGAGCCCCTCTGTTTCTAGTGATTGTGGCCATTTTTTCCCTCCTGCTCGACCATACGAGGGCAGCCCCAAGAGCGGCAGCCCGGCTACACAACATGCCACTCTCGCCCATCAGGGCGCATCCTCATCCACGGGTGACCTGGGGGTCCGATTCGAGCATTCTCGTGGCAACAGTTCAGACTCAACCACAGGCCGCCGATATTACGAATCAATACGACAGGATAATACTCGTCCGTCGCCTCAAGACCCCTACAACCGTCAGTTGAGTGGGGACAATCCTTCATCTTACTCAAAGGACCATAGCAATCGCCTTTTGCATTTCTTCAAAAAGAGATCGAGGACCGGCGATTCTAACCACCCATCTCCGGAGGAGCAATTTCTGGAGTCTCCCACTAGCCCTGTGAACATGCGTCAGAATGCTTCACATCTCCCTTACACTAAGCCGAATTTCAGCAGTAGCGACATGTCACTGGGTGAACGTCCGTCGTCTTCGTCTGTTTCAGACCACGAGCGGCTCGCCTTACGAGCAAAATCTGGACACAGAGGGAGAAAGTGGGCCTTTGCGACCATGGATGGATGGAATTATCGTTTAGTGGATATTACCGAAACGGAATCCGTGGAGGTGCTACGCGCCACTATTCTCCAGAACCTTGGGATATCTGATTGGGCCGGCGCTCAGATATTTTTGACTGAACTGGGGCAGACAGAGCATGATGAACCCTTGAATGACCCCAGCCTGGCTCTCTGTCGGAAGACGAAATCGGATTCGTTTGGTTCTTTGAAATTCTTTGTACGAGGATCACACACGCCTGCAGGTGCGAGCAGTTCTCCGCACGTTGCGGGCCTTGGCGTCTCATTCCCCGAAAAGCATACGGCATCGCCTACAAGTGGGCACCATCATCAACTACACCGTAAACCACTGGATGACGAGGCTTTGAACAGGATTGCAAAACCCACTTCTCCACAAGTGGCATCACGCCAACAGCTAAGGGCCCCTGCTGTTAAACTGCCTACCCGTGATATATCTCAGACTTCACTCGCGGCATCCCCGGTAGATGGTAGCCAGGACGTTGGGCATCTTGACCCGGAGAAGGCAGACCTATTAGCTCGCCGTGAGGAATACCAGCGGGAAGTCGAGAGGAAACAGAAGGCCAATCGGATCTCTAAAGTCTCATCGGTACCTCAGCCGAGAAAGGATGCCTATGGTGAAACGGGTTATAGACGAGAAGGAGTCATTGATTTCGATTCACCTCGTATATCTCCATACGAAGACAAAAAGGCAGAGCCTCTTGTACCGCTTCGCAAACCACCCACTGCGCCTCATGAATCCCATACTCTCACCAAGGTTAATTCTCTAAGGAAGAAAGATGCTGATCGCCCCCGCGTTCAACAACCTGTCCAGACCCATGGCCTTGGAGCGGTTCTGGCTAGTGTTGGTAGGATGACTAGTGCCATAGGAACGCCGACGCCTTCGCTGTCTACATCACAGGCTGGAACGAACGCCCATACCGACATTGTGGCTCCATCCGAAAGCAATATCGCAGGTAAGCTTGATATACATATTCTCAACCATCGCACATGTTCTCTTCACCCATTGCTAGCGTTCCTTGAAATGGCCATACCTAACATATATGTTAGACGAATCGAAAAGTACCTCACAATCACCTGCGGCAGAGGACAGCCAAGAGACTCCAACCTCGCACACCAACCAATCACCTGCTCAGACTGCCGTTTCTGAGGAGCCACGGCCAACAGTACAGTCTCGCAAGTCTTTTGGACCCGAGTTTGACTTCGAGGAAACCAACGTTTCCTTCCAGCGCTCGCCAATGCCGCAGGAGGATTCAGACGACGATGATTCAGATGATGGCCTTTTCGCAATCCCATTGGCGAATAGCAAATCGCCGATTAAGGAGAAAGATACCGCAATTGGTTTTTCGGCTAGTCAAAAGCTATCGGCAAAGCCCTCGCTCACTGTAAACACCGAAAATAGGTTGAGAAAGGGATTGTCTGTGAGCTTCAGGTCACCTAGTGCCACGCGCGAAACCTTTGCAGGCTCAAGTGGTGATCCAGATCCTAGAACAGGGTCGTTGTCCGACATGACCGCGTCGCCTGAGGAAGAGAAGCCCACCCGGAGGGATTCGTTCGCTCGAGGCGATATCTGGGCAAGCAGACCTCCCGTAGAAGGCGTCATTGAGTACCTGGACGACTTCTTCCCCAATATTGATCTCGATGCGCCTTATCTAGATGGACAAGGCGCATCCCCTCCCTCGTCACCAGCGAGCAGAGTTGCCGCCGAAAGTGAGCTGAGCCAAAAGGAAAGGCCGCAGCCCCCTCCCAATCCTAGTGAATCTACATTAGGCTCGAGTGAGCCGACGATCAAACCACAAGAGGCTAATATTGTTGCTCGACGCAATGTCAACCGCTCCGGTGGACTTACCCGGATGAAGTCAATCCGTGAAGTTGCCAGGGGCGCCAACCAAGCAAGCAGGAATCGGAGTGTCACATCCTCTACAGGAAATCAAAAATCAGGTGATATCCTCCGGCGTAAAAGTACGAAGATGTTTGGAGCAAGGATTATGCAAATTAGCCCTAAACCAGGCAGTCGGCTCAGCCAACTCGACCCTATTCCTCAAAACAATGCCCCTTCTACAAGCGTACCCCAAAGACAGCCAACCTTCCGCATCATTCGCGGTCAGCTTATTGGCAAAGGCACATACGGCCGAGTTTATCTGGGCATGAACGCAGATAACGGTGAAGTCTTGGCTGTCAAGCAGGTGGAAATCAATCCTAGAATCGCTGGACAAGACAAGGACAAGATGAAGGATATGGTCGCCGCTATGGATCAGGAGATCGACACGATGCAACACCTTGAACATCCCAATATAGTACAGTATCTTGGATGTGAGCGGGGAGAGTTGTCTATCTCAATCTATCTCGAGTATATTTCTGGTGGCTCCATCGGCAGTTGTCTCCGCAAACATGGTAAATTCGAAGAAAGTGTCGTGAAATCACTTACACAACAAACCTTGAGCGGACTGGCCTATCTTCATAATCAGGGAATCCTACATCGTGACTTGAAAGCAGACAATATTCTTCTGGACTTGGATGGGACGTGTAAGATCTCTGATTTTGGCATTTCTAAGAAGTCAGACAACATCTATGGAAATGACTCGACAAATTCCATGCAAGGATCAGTCTTCTGGATGGCGCCAGAAGTTATCCAATCTCAAGGCCAGGGCTACAGTGCCAAGGTGGATATTTGGTCACTTGGATGCGTAGTACTGGAAATGTTCGCAGGCCGACGGCCATGGAGCAGGGAAGAGGCCATTGGTGCTATATTCAAGCTTGGAAGCCTAAGTCAAGCGCCTCCGATTCCCGAGGACGTCTCCATGAACATTAGTCCAGCGGCGCTTGCTTTCATGTACGACTGCTTTACTATGTAAGTGCTTCCTACCGTGACCCCGACCTTTGCATGAATGGACATATGTACTGACACAAAACTCAATTAGTGATTCACTCGATCGCCCGACTGCTGAAACGCTGCTCACCCGTCACCCTTTCTGCGAACCTGATCCGAAGTACAACTTCCTCGACACTGAACTCTACGCAAAGATCCGTCATGTTCTCTAGATTATATCTCTATTTGAAGCATCGTCATTGAGCGCGTATATATCTTTTTTCGGCTGTACTGTTCTTTGCTGATCATACCCAATTCAGTATTCCTTTACAACGTTGTGTGTATATACTTTCAAGAACCATAATGCAACCACTCTAAATGGAGTGGTGGTCTGGCAATTGAATTATGATATCCAGGTTTCTCCTCGTGATGACTGGCTTGGTACTTGAAACATAATCTAGAAAGAACAAGAATATCTTCTGGCGAAAGACATCGTACAGGCTTTATATCGACACCTGCCACCATGGACGATGTGGTCATGAAACCTTTTCTCTTTAACAAACGTACAGTAGGTTTAGACATTGTGACAATATGGACATGGTATTAAGAGGATAACTCTCCCGTATAGAGGTTGTTGTATATACATTCAGCAACTTGATATCTATCCAAAAAGATAAGCCAGCTACTGACTCCTAGACTCAAGGCTGCCGCTCCTGCTCCTGCTCGTAGCTTCATCGTTTGCATCGGAGATACCAACTCGGAAGATACTCTCACACCACTCTGCAAAGGTGTCCACATCCCATACGGCATCCTCGCGGCCCTTGCCCTTGGTACTCACGAAGTGCCCCTTGCTCTTCTCCGATGACATGTACTTGTCGAAGAATTCTTCGTAAATCTGGATAACGCGTTCCTGAACGGCACCCACTAATGTTTCCTTCATACGGACATCGTCGAGGTAGTCGTTGAGGATCGTCCGGAGATTCGGGACTTCTTTCTCGATGTTTCGACATGTGGGATAGATAAGTTCTCCGCGCTGCAGGTTCCGGGTATCGACGAACTTGGCCGGGAGGGAGGCCGTCATTGTGGTGGCGATTCCGCTGATGAAATCGTTGATCACTGTTCTCAGACGTCCGTCCAGCTCCACCTTTGCGTCTAGCATGTTCTCTACGACTCGGGGCAGGAGGCCGTGGCCGACGAGGCGCATCAGGTTACGGGGGTTGAAGAGACCGCCTCTTTCTCTTAGTTCCCAGAATGTGTTTGTGACGCCTGAGAAGTCGAATGAGACTTCAGGGGCAACGTATTCGATGTCGAAGGCGACGATCTGTTGTTTTAGGATGAGCAAGTGGCTCATGAGAAACAGTTGGCTGTCTGTGACGGATTTGCTGGCGATCAGGGAGCTTGCGTAGTGGAGAGAGAGGTTGGTTTGGTGGACGATTTGATGCGCTAAATCATCAAACACAGTGGACTATGAACAGATTGTCAGCATACACAGGATGTCTAATTGACAAGGTGGGTTGGGGTCTCCGTACATTTACAAGGCGGTAGATCCTGCTCAAAAGCCAGATGGCTTTCCGTAATGTAGGGTACCAGTTGCTGGGCGAGACCTGCGACTCGAAGTCCCACTTTGAGTCTTGTTCTGACGGAGAGTCTACGCCGTCATCGGGCTGTTTTGCGGGCTTGGGGAGATTTGTGAGAGCATCGGCAGCCGTAACTTTCCTGCCCGAAATTTGCCCATCCGTAACTGATATGGAAACCTGTTTGTTGCGCGCAGGGTAATCAAGGTCATCGGGGCGAGGCTTGTAGCGTTCAATTTCGTCGCGAAGGAAGGCTTGGGCGCGGAAAACAAGCCGAGTCTGGACGTCCTCCAGCACAGGTTGAATCAGTGTAGAGAAGTCAAGTTGGTTGACGTCCGTGGGCTCGGTCTCTTCCTCCTGGTCGAAAAGGTAACGGGTTTGAAGAAGAGCACAAAGTTGGCAGAGTTTGATTATTTTATCTTCGTGTATGATTCTTGGTTGAAGATGGTCGTAAAGAGGCTCACATATTGTTTCCAGAAAGTCGTATAAGCCTCCCTGTCCGTGAAACCATTCACCCCACAGGTCAAATTCGTCCAGACATACACCGCGGATGTAGCTGATACTACCACGAGCGAAAGCAACTAGATCCGTCGACGTACTTGGGGCCTGCGCAATCTCATTGAGTTTCTTGCGCACTAGTGGCACAATCAGTTTCCCACGGATAGCTGCGTAATTGGCATGGAGTTCATTGAGAAGACTTTGATATTCAGCTTCCGTTCCTTGATCGGGATCCAGTGGGGGAACCGCTCTCTTTTGGATCTCCAGACCGATCTGCTTCAACTCAGGCGCGCCAACTCTGAACTTCGCATAGAGCAGAGCAGACATAGTAGTATCATTGAGCTGTTTATCTGCTATCTTCTTTGAGACATTCAAATATACGTCGCGCAGTGCAGAAACAAAGTGTCCACGAATGAGCGTGAGGGCACGTGTCATCAGAAGTCTATACCTGGAACGATATACACCGGCTTCTTTTTGATCGGCCTGTAAGAGACATATTAGCCACTTCACCAATCAAACACGCCCATAAGGCACTGACATGTATTTCCATATAGTCCAAGCATTCGTCGAGTCGCCTTAACATGTCGGAGAAGTCCTGACCGCGAACCGTATTACCAGCTCCCGGAGCGTTAAGTTTCCTTGAAGCGGGATCCAGGAAGTCATAGTATTGGAGGTTATCTTGGATATCTGTAGCTAGCTCTGAGTCACGTTTCTGAGCAGAGAGGAGCCCTTCGCACTGGTTCTGAAAATTGGACGTCTGCGATTCTACTGCTTTAAAGTCTTTGGACAGGTTTGATAGGAGGTCGAGGGTTGATGAGGTATCAGACAGTAGCGTATCGAGATGTGACTTCGACATCTGAAGTTCATGAAGGCAGGCTCTAATTACAAGACGTGTCAGGCTTCAGGATATCCCAAGTTCCTCCCAATGGCTTCGCGGCATGGCGCTTACTGGTACTCATCGTAGCTACTCTCGAGCAAGCTGTCTTCCAACTCATTGTACCATTGGGTAAACTCAAGTTCATTATGAATGTCCCCAATCGAATCCAAGCCATCTGGTACTGCCTCAGCTTCCTCGGTCTCCTTGGCTGTCAATTCTAGAGGCGGACGGGACGGGACAGTTTGCCGACGAGATCGCCGTCCCGCATTCTCTTGTCGCATTGTGAGGTCCAAAG
Organism: Aspergillus nomiae NRRL 13137; assembly: GCF_001204775.2. Classification (NCBI taxonomy): domain Eukaryota; kingdom Fungi; phylum Ascomycota; class Eurotiomycetes; order Eurotiales; family Aspergillaceae; genus Aspergillus; species Aspergillus nomiae. The sequence goes on from NW_015378627.1 coordinate 7,476, forward strand.
TGAAGGGTAAAGGGATAAATACAGGATCGCGCCTATACCTCTATAGGGGAGCACACACTTCCATATTTAAACTCATATGGGAACTAGGCAAAGAGGAACCAATTGGTCGCTGTGATCTCCGTGGCCGCTTCGAGGCGCTATTCTGCCGCCGCATTCCGCTTCCGCTACTTGACGCAACAAATAAACCAATTGGAGGGCTTCTGATAAAACCTGACCAAAGGCATACTTTTATACAGTAGCTATCAAAAAAGATATGTGCGCTTGTTGAGGGAAGCGCCAAAACACCATGTGGACATCTCGAGCGCGACAGCCCGTGACAAATATTGTCACCGTCTCACGTCGTCTTCCTCGGACTACTCGGCCTGCTATCTTTCCCGGGAGAAGAGGCTATGCCAGTAATGGCCCTAATGCATCGGAACAGTCTGGATCCTCTTCACGTTGGCTTAAAACTTCTCTAGGCCTTGCGGGAACAGGCGCCGCTGCTTTTCTCGTCTACACCTATGCGACACTCGATAAGAATCCGGCCGGAAGTCAAGCAGACAAGAAGGCTCATACTCTCTCCCAGGCCACTGAGCAACTGGAGTCGCAGTATGTTCAACACAAAAGAAGCCTAAAAAGTCCCGGCGTATATGTATGGGGAACAAATTCCTATCGTGTTGTGGACCCCAACTCTAAGGAGACTGTTATCAAAAGCCCTCGGAGAATTCGTTATTTTGACGGCCAGGTGCTCAGAGACCTTAAGCTTTCTGACAAGTCTGGTGCAGCGATTGCAGAAAACGGTGACCTCATTCAGTGGGGTAAGGGCTATTCAGAGTCCGAGTTCAAGCCCACAAAGACTTTGACAGGAAAGAATTTGACTTCGCTGTGCATGTCAAACGACCGAATACTCGCATTATCAGCAGACGGCAGTGTTTACTCTCTTCCAATTGCCAAGGATGATCAACAGTCCGGCCGGAAACTTAAAGAAAGCTCCTGGGTACCTTTCTGGTCTGGAAAATCTGGAGTAAGTTACCGGTTGCTGCAACCTAGCCTGAAGCTGGGTGAGAAGGTCACTATGCTCCGCGGCGGATTAGAGCATGCCCTTCTCTTGACGAACCATGGCCGCGTATTCTCTGTCGCTTCTTCTACAGAGAGCTATCCATCTCATGGACAGCTTGGCATCCCAGGGTTGACTTGGGCAACCCGACCTAAAGGGCCAGTCGACATGTGTCATGAGATTGAGGCATTCAAGGGCACCAAGATTACGCAAATCGCTACCGGAGACTATCATTCTCTGGCTCTAAGCAAGGATGGTAGCTTGTTTACGTTTGGCGATAATTCCTTCGGACAATTGGGCATGGCGTTTGACGCCGCACTACCTTTTAGTGACACACCTACCTCTGTACCCATCAAAAACCTTTACAAGGGGAATATGTGGTTCCCCAAGGTAACGGGAATTGCAGCCGGTGGTGCCAACAGCTTTTTCACCGTGGATGCACGACGAATCGTTGGTCCTGGTGAAAACCCTTCCGCTATCCGCGATTTGGACCGCATTACGGCTGACACCTGGACATGCGGAAGAGGAATTTGGGGTGCTCTTGGTAATGGAAAATGGACTCACATGCAAGAGGCCCCCACCAAGGTCAAGTCCTTGAGCGGTTTGTTTGAGTATGACGAACGGAAGAAGCAATTGACACCTATTCATCTTCGCTATCTATCAGTGGGGACAACGCACGTATCAGCGGTACTGGACAACAATGCTCATATGGATTCATCGCCTAGCAATTCTTTGAACGATGCCACCAACTTTGGGTTCGATGTGCTCTTTTGGGGAGGTAATGAGCATTTCCAACTTGGTACGGGCAGGAGAAGCAACCAATCCAAGCCAACTCATATCAACGCTCCTCCGGAAGGTAAAGGAGAACTTGCTGAGCAGGAGGCACGGCTTCAGGTCATGCCTCGTCACAAGGGAAAGATTGGCTCCCGCACAGTGAAAATGGAGCAGCGCGTGGAGTGCGGGAGACACATCTCTGCAATCTACTCTTCTGTATAATTTGTCTCACAATTTCTTGCATTCTTGGTTGTATTATGACTGCCTTCATTACCAAATTAACTAGTTGACTACTGTACATTATCACCTTATGAAATCGACGAAAACATTTATCCAAAAAGGGAAAAGTAACTCAAGCAAACAGGACAAACACATGCTTAGTTGATGCGCGGAAGGCGCTTGGACCACCGCTTATCCCAAAAATTTCCAGCGCAAAAGGCCCGGATAAGAACTTCTCTCTTCTAACCACTTAATATCCCCCAACGATCACACTATGCCTCGCGAGAACCAAAAAAGAGGTCGCCGGGCGGCTGAAAAGGCTGATAAAGATGCCGCGAAACGGAAGCGCGAAGAAGCCCCCGAAGATTCCCTCCCGAAACGGATGAAGCCCTCGACGGACGAGTCGGACGAAATCAATCAAGGAGCCGACTACATACCTTTCGACGAGAATTACAATGAGAACTATGATGTAAACTACGATGAGAATCAAAGTGCTGCGCCTCCCGGTGATATGCCCTTCTATGGTCTTCTCGATCCCGAGGAACAGGAATATTTCTCTCGAGCCAATGAGGTGTTGGAATTGAACCAATTCCAGGATGCAGATGAGCGCAGAATATTCCTAGACAGTGTCTATAAAGAGGCTGACGGAAAGGAGTTGAAAATCGCATGCAGTCAGGGATGCTCACGGCTCATGGAGAAACTGATTTCGATGTCGGATATGCGCCAAATTCACAGGCTTTTTAACAAATTTATCGGCCACTTCCTGAATCTTGTACAGCATCGTTTTGCTAGTCATTGCTGCGAGACCCTCTTTATCAATGCTGCACCCGGTGTAACACAGAAAGTCTCGAAGTCGAAAAGTGATAAGATGGATATAGACGAGGATGAAGGAGAGGAGCCCGAGCCTGAACTGTCGTTGGCAGAGATGTTCATCAAGGTGGTCGAAGAATTGGAGGGCAACTGGGGTTACCTACTGACAGAACGGTTCGCGTCACATACAATCAGAGTTTTGCTTCTTGTGCTTGCGGGAGAGCCTGTGGACGTTTCAGCGAACGACTCGGTTGTTGCAAGCCGTAAGAAAGAGAAATTGGGTCTACTCCAGGGAGAGACACAGGATGGGGATGCCTCTGCGCAAAAAAGAAGCGTACCGGATGTGTTCGAGGCTACTTTGAAGAAGATTATGAAGGATATGGTCTCCGTACTTGATGACACATATTTGAGAGCACTTGCGACTCATCCAGTTGGAAATCCAGTGCTTCAAGTCTTAGTGTCTCTGGAGCTCTCGCACTTTGGAAAATCGAGTGCCAAGGATCCAAATTCTATAACAAGACGACTAATTCCGGATGAGAGCTTTGAGGAGGGCTCTGAGACCACAACGTTTGTGCGCGGATTACTCTATGACCCAGTGGGATCTCGGTTACTCGAAACAATTGTGCGTTGTATGCCCGGAAAGGCATTCAAGGGTCTTTACAAGAACTTCTTCCGCGACCAAATAACTTCCCTTGCCCGCAATATCACCGCCGGGTATGTTGTGCTTCGAGTGCTGGAGAGACTCGGAAAGGATGATCTCCAACAAGCCTTGGAGCGGATTGTTCCTCAGATTCCTAGTCTTCTCGAGCGGTCTAGGATGGTCGTTCCCAAAGTGCTTATTGAGCGATGCCTAGTCCGTGGAGTTGACACAGCACCCCTCGCTCGAGCCCTAGAGGAAGCCTACGATACAGACCCTGCTCGGAGACTGGAACAAATTCTGCGACTAGAGAACACAGCCCAAGAGGAATCTGAAGAGTCAGAGCAGAAGGCGGCCAATGTTGCTCCCAGTCAATCATCAACAGGAGAAAAGCTCCATGGTTCGCTACTTGCACAGACAATGCTCACTGCTCCTGGTCCGATAAGCGGGCTCGTTTATACAAGTCTGTTGGCGCAATCTTCGGAATCACTCGTTAAGATCGCCAAGGATCCCACCGCATCTCGCGTCCTACAACAAGCCCTTACTTCTCCGACATCTACCACTCAATTCCGTCGACAGTTTGCTCCACGCTTCACCAGTCACTTGAAGGAGCTTGCCCTCGATAGCAGCGGATCCCATGTGGTAGACGCACTCTGGCCTGCGACCAAGGACATTTTCTTTATCAAGGAGCGAATGGCACAGGAGTTGACCCAGCATGAAATGGAGCTTCGGGACTCTTTCGTCGGCCGTGCTGTCTGGAGGAACTGGGCGATGGATCTCTACAAGCGACGACGGGGCGAATGGGCTGCGAAAGCCAAAGGTTTTGATAACAACAATGGCTCTGGAGATAGACCCAAGTCTAGGATAGAACTCGCACGGGCTAAGTTTGCTGCAAAGGCAGAGGAGGATGCGAAAAAAGGTGCACAGAAGGGCGTATCTGCCTAGTTTCGATCGTGTTCATTTGGGTATAACGAACTTTCTGCAACAAAAGTCATGCATGTATATAAAGGTCACGGGATTGGTTATGTGGATATCAAAAGCACGCAATTTATACAGGTTGCATTAGTGTGAATTCAATATCGCAAATGATCGGCACAATTGCCGACAAACATCATAATCGATACAAGAAACACCGTATTTCGAAGGCCCCAGAACATAGCAGGAATGTGTTTTTCGTCTATTGATGGGAATAGAATCGTCGTTCTTATACTAGACCAGACATTCATCTGCCTGATTTGCAAGGCAGCGTATCTTTCTGTTGAACTAAAGCACGTGCGGGGCATGAATCAAATGGAACGATAAGAAATTCCGTCTTCCCCACCATCGTAAAGAAGACCCTAAATGCTTCTAAATCTCTTTTCGCTCGGAAGCCAAATCTAAGGACTGTTATTGGAACCATCATTGGCCTCTGGAACCATGATGTCAGAGTCTCCGAGTCTGTCGCCATCCATTTCTCCAGTGGATCCGCAACGGTGCCGGTGACAGAATGGGTCCTTTGATCGTAATTTCTATGAATGGCCTCGGCCCTTGTTGAATATTTCAACCATTGCCAAATTTGGTGTACATACCCTTTCCCCTATATCTAGGTTCTTCCTTCCTATATTATATCATACTATATATTATTCTAGAATTACAACCAGTCATAGATGGCTGATTCCTCCCCGTCCCGCCGCGCGGAAGAAGTGCGAAGTGTGAGTCAGAATGCGCTTGCTACGTTCTGGAAATAATTCAACAAGCTTCTGAGAGGAACTACTTCCAGTGCTAATAAATATATATTCTCTTAGCTTCTAAGTGCGGTCGAAGACCTCCTGATTCCCTTCATCCGGTCTGCAGATGAAGATCCCTTAGGCCAGAAGGCATTGGAAAATGGCGTCAATGGAACCAACGGCACTCATAACAACCTCAAACCATCGAGTACTTCATTAGTGGACCACAAGAGACCGGAGGAACTTCAGAAAATTCTTCAATTGGAATTGCCAGAGCAAGGAGCGGGACAAGATGGCCTGGTCGAGGCACTGCAGAAGGTCTTGCGATACTCCGTCAATACCTGGCACCAGGGCTTCCTTGACAAGCTGTATGCATCCACCAATGCCCCGGGTGTAGCTTCTGAGCTCATCTTGGCCGCCTTGAACACAAACGTCCACGTTTACCAGGTCTCGCCCGCTTTAACGGTCATTGAGAAGTTCACCGGGAAACAGCTGGCTACGCTTTTTGGACTCAATGGCCCACGAGCGGGAGGTATATCGGTCCAAGGTGGTTCTGCCTCGAACACGACATCAATTGTCATTGCACGAAACAATCTTTTCCCTGCTACGAAAAGAGACGGAAACGGAGATTACCGTTTCGTGCTATTCACAAGCGCCCATGGCCATTACAGCATTGAGAAGGCAGCGCAGATGCTAGGACTCGGAAGTAGCTCAGTTTGGGCTGTACCTATCGATAAGCAAGGACGTATGATTCCAGCGGAGCTGGAGAACCTAGTCCGAAAGGCCCTGAGGGAGAACCGTACCCCGTTCTACGTCAATGCGACAGCGGGAACAACCGTTATGGGATCTTTCGACCCGTTCGACGAAATCGCCGCCATCTGCAAGAAATACAATTTGTGGTTCCATGTTGACGGATCCTGGGGTGGCTCGTTTGCCTTCTCCAAACGCCAGCGACAGAAGCTCGCCGGCGCAGAGAAGGCGGACAGTATCGCAATCAACCCTCACAAAATGCTCGGCGTGCCAGTGACCTGTTCGTTCCTCCTTGCGGCTGACCTGCGTCGCTTCCATCGTGCAAACACCCTTCCTGCTGGGTATCTGTTCCACAATGAAGACACCGAGCTTCCCGAAGCTAACGGCTGTAATGGCACCATCGAGTCCGAACTCGGCGTTGACTCGCCCGAAGTCTGGGACCTGGCAGATCTGACGCTCCAGTGCGGTCGACGCGCCGATTCCCTCAAGCTCTTCCTCGGCTGGACTTATTACGGGACGGCAGGGTACGAGAAGCAGATTGACACTGCCTGCGACACTGCGGCGCATCTCGCAACCCTCGTCGCCGAGAACCCGAACTTCATCCTCGTCAGTGAGAACCCTCCCCCATGCCTCCAGGTCTGCTTTTATTACGCTCCCGGCGGACAATTCCTCCATCCTCGTGGCATCGTCTCGGATGAGGCCGAGCGCGGCAAAGCCAACAGCAAGGTCACCGAGCAGGTGACGCATGCGATCGTGAGCAAGGGCTTCATGGTTGATTTTGCGCCACCCAGCGGTGATGAGGATGCCGTCGGAAATGGGAAGTTCTTCCGCTGCGTAGTTAATGTGCAGACCACAAGGGAGACCGTCGAGGCGCTTCTGCGGGCAATTGAAGAGGTTGGCCCGGGTATAATTGAGAACATGAAGGTGCAGAATGCCCCAAAGAACTTTAACAGACCAGGAGAACGGGGCCACGGTCCAGTTGTTCACCACCCTTGAATTCTCCTTTTCTTAAGCCGATGCTGGAACAACTAGATCATACGTAACGAGCTAAAAAAAACAGCTCTCCGGACAGGATTCTTTCAACAGGATCTTGGGCATTTGGTTGGCAGGGCTACCCAAAAGTCATATATAACATCCCTTTCATAGATTTTTTATATTTTCGAGTAAATACTACAATGAATGATTAACGCCGCAGGGCTCAAATTATTAGGTACACGTTCATATCTACATATCTCATGCAAGCCAAGTTGAAGCATATCAGTTCTCACAATGACTGACTAATGCAATGTCGCTAAAATTAACTACTGATTTCGACTCGCTTCTCCAGAACACTTCTCGCCTCCGCTTCGGAGAGAGTTTCGATATTCAATTCACCAAGGACAACCCTTGCGCTTTCGTTGTCCTTGAACAGCCTCTTCTCTACGTCCCACAGTCCCAGCGGCGACGTTCCCTGCTGATCGCTGTCCTGCGATGCAGACCCATTCTCTGCTGACTTTGGCCCACTGATACTCAGTCCGAGAAGGGTGAGGCCCTCATTAAGTTTCCTAAGCACGTTCGCTGAGCTGCAACCTGAGCCGCCGAACCAAGGGCCGCATCAACGACATTGCAGAGATGCTCAACATCGCTTACTAGCTGCGTTGCCCCTGCAGCGGAGAACATATTCCTCGTAAGAATATTATTCCAGATGTAGGTTTGGATGGAGAGAAGCACTTGGCGGACGATACGGCGCAAGGGTGCGACGCCCAGGGTGCGAGAAAGGAAGGAGATCTCGGTGGATAGAGTACGCATTGCCGGCGAAAGATCCGAAGTAGGAGGCAAAGGAGAAGCCAAACTAGCAGAAACAGTTGCCCACGTCGAAACGCGAGAGTAGGGTTTAAGGGCGGTGCGCATGTTTGAAGTCAAAGTTGATGTAATGATGGATTCTGAGCGGAGCCTCAGGCGGCGATATGCGGATGCTGTCTCATCGAACAAGGCTCCCTCAGAGGCCTCTCCATGATCGTTACCATTCGTCACAGCTTGAGACGTCCGCGAGGCAACGTCCGCAACAGACATCGAGCCAGCCACGTTCTTGCCGCCATCCTTGTTCTGTCGGACTCGTTCTTGAAGTTCAGACCAAAGCTCTACGAAGAACACTTCGTTACTCCAGTCTTCCATTTTCTTCTCAAGATATTCGGCGCTTCCGAAAACTCTGGAGAGCCGTTCTAGCCCTGCAACACCCTCCACACTAGTTCCATCAGCACCCTGCACTGTGCGGCCAATCGTCGACGTCATTGCAAGGTAGGCTTCCAGCGCTGAATGCAGCCGTTCATGGAATTGGTCAAATATCGTGATCTGGATGTCAATGAGAAAGCGTAACTTCTGGCTGAATGACGACAGAGGCTGGTAACGCTCTGTTATTGTCTCGAGAAGATCGTTGACACGGATTGCAGCTTTAGTAGGCTTTGTCGCAGAACGATCGACACCGTCATAATCGATATGACCACTATCCGGCGCATCTACAATTTCCTTATACCGTGCCAAGGCAAAATCTTTCTCAACCTGAAGCCAAAGCTCAAACCACCCTTGTTCGGTTAGCACCTCCCACGTCATGCCCTTCCAATTATCATCAGTATAAGGATCTGGTAGGTAATTCCACGATTCACGGATTTCGTTGTCGAAATTCATCAACTCGTGGACGAAGTGACTCAGCAACTGCGGGTGGCTTGAGATTTGAGGCAAATATGAGGCTATCTTATGTCTCAGAATTGGCAAAAGAGCCGTAATATAGGCATGTGAGGCGTTGTAAAAATTCCACTCCAGATCAGATCCGACAGCCTGTGCCTTTTCGTCGAAGATAGGCTGCAAAGACGAAGCAAAAAACCCGCCAAAGTTGTTAAGGAGGTCCGTCAGATGAGCAAGGAAATATTCCGGCTGGAAACTCAGTTAGAACGGTATCTATCCCTACAACTATCAGGTGACAATCCTTACCTTGTCAAGCCGGTTTGTTGGCCTGTCCCCGCTGAAGTGGTATTTGAAGCGAAGCTCCAGTGGATGTACCATCACTTCCAGCGGTAGTAAGATTGGAGGCTTGACGGGTTCCCCTTTCGAAGTGTCACGGCCGTGAAGTTCACTAGCATAGATATGTTAGCATACCAAGTAAAAAGTATTGACCGAT
>NW_015378628.1:0-16530 GCF_001204775.2 Aspergillus nomiae NRRL 13137
TCTATTTAAATAATCTATATTTATATTAGTATAAGATATCATATTGTTACTAGCACTGGTTGTTGAGATAATTGAATTATAAAAGTGCCATTTTATATGGAATACATGGTGGCCCGCCCGATTGTCTGGCCCGCTCGTTTATAGGTTACGTTAGCGTAGATTGCGGGAGTGGATAGATTATTATATACTTTTTCTAATAGATGCACGCAGGAATATCTAAATATAGCCAATCCAGGGCCGAGAAACCGCACTCAACTGTACAAGTCCCAGGTACTAGGGTATAGTGTGCCATACTGTGGCTCAGCAGATATGCATGACATGTGAAGATCATCACTGTTCTATCCCGCCTCACGAGAGTTGCTGAGATGTTTCGCAAGATGGCCCTATGCGAAGAACATATTTCACCAGCGAGTCAAAGGCTTGTAACGGGTAATCGGCCCAATTCTGCCAGGAAGCTGGCTTTGGTGGACTTGAAACAGTATATTACAAAGTGATACGAAAGCTGCAGACTGAGACACCCGGGAAGTCGGTTTCAAGGCCTAATATTTGCTTCAATTGTGCAATATCAGATTCATTACTAGTTGTAAGAGAGCGACAAAAGCTATGGAGCATTCCATGACAGGGAACTCTTAAGTTGAGCCGTTCGAAATATTCTTCAGTGCGGCAATGGAAGGGGAGAAGAAGTACTCCCCCCCTCTAGGAATCACGCAGCAATGCAAATCCACATGGATGTTCTTATTCTTGCCATCACACAATCCCATCACAAACGGGTCTGGCCCATTTGGCTGACCACAGATTGGATCGGCTCCGGGTCCTGGATCACCGGTGATACGCTTTTTGCCTGAGGGGAAGGTGTTCTTGTTGCACCACTCTGGATGTAGTTATCAGAGGACGTGTTCTATTATAACGTTTAGGAGTTGGATCAATGTGGATAGCTTACGCTCTTGGATCCTGCGGAATCCATTTGAAATATTGCTTTGATAGCAGACAAACAACATTCCACGATCTTCCTTCGTTGTTTGCTTGTCTTGCTCTTCTTTTGTAACCTCCGGGCCATACGGTATGCCCCGCCGGATGATTGCACTGCTGAATTTGTCTGCCAGATCGCCACGTGGTCTAGCCTTGCGTATATGCGCGGCAAAAGGGCAATGCTCTTGGGTATTGGTTGGTAGATAGTCAAAATTGTTATTTTCCGCCAGAGCGGGATCGTCTTTCCAGAGCGTGTGGCACAAGGGAGCTCCTACTTTCCTTCAGAACTTGTCATGGAATGGGAGGGAGGAGTTTTCCAAATACATACCACTTTTCCACCGGCCCATCAAGCGTGCAGAGAGCTGATCGGCGGTCAGGTCGTGCTTTGGGGCCGTTTCATTCAACCATCTAGGCACCAATGAGTTTGTGATAAGAAGATAGGGCAAGTATTGGAGACTTACTTGTTAAACTCCGGCACTAACTGTTGAAGCTTGCGGAAGACCAGGAAGCTACCTTCCGTCGCCCAATCCGGCTGAGGTGAAGGGTCTTGGTCGGTGTTGGTGATAATATACCTGGTGGTGTGTAAGTATCCCCTCACACTCTGATACGGTTTGTAGAGAAAGCGGTCCCTACCCCGGTGGTACTGGCGGAGGTTCTTTATCCCCTGTGGGGGACGGGTCCAGCCCGACAAGCTGGGGCTGGGAGATATGTTCACGGTACCCAAAGCTACTATCGGTTAAGTCTGATCGCAATGCATTGCACTGGGAGTGGAGCTCCTTACTGTTCCTTATTGCTCTCCTGGCCCGGACGCTTATATCCAGCGATCGTGAAGCGGTCTTTGATGCTGGAATTGAACCAGAAAAAGCCGATAAAGTGAGACTTCACCTCATAGAGCTTCGCATAAGCGGTCCTCTCGGAATCGCCCGTGACCAGAATTATGCCATCGATGTCGTTATCCTTGAAGCGTGTCTCCCAGTCATCTGGATTATCCCGGCCTTCACCCCCAGCAGTCCCACCTTGCAGATCGGCAAGCATGCCGCCAAGAAAGGGACCAGCCTTCAAGCGGTCACTCTCGTTCTTCACCAGCTAGAGGCTGAGGTTAGCGATATCTCTCACACCAGGATGGGACCCGGGGGTATAACCACTGGCTTACCTTCTTCAGGCCATTCGCGCTGAAGCCAATATTTACCCCAGCCAGTGGAATCGTTGCGGGGTGCGTAAGCCCGTCGGACACTGCAGCCTTGTGTTTCGCAATTTGGTCTCGAGATTTGAGGGCGCTATTTGCCGTAGTTATATGAGGAATCAGGTAGCGCAGATGGCGCCGGAAGCTGTCCGTCTTGGAAATCTTGAAAAAGTAGAACAACTCAAACTCCTTGGGCAAACCCGGCCTAGGCGAGGTTAATATTGTTTCCCGAAGACAGACCGCTCCCTAGAGCACCCACCATATGTTGCCCTGCACGTTGTCCTTATTAACTCCAGTCGTCAGATTTTCCTCAGATGCCATATTGATAATGAGAATGTAGTAGTCCAGCAGGTAATACAATAGCCGCACGAGAGAATAATTGGCACACATGGAGCCCAGATAGAGCTGGATTTATAGCTTAAATTGACCTTTCGAAGAGACGCCATTATCGGAACACTGAATGAAAATCTTCAACACCAGTTCCGCGCAATGCCGGACTGAACAGCCAGCAATACTGGGGTATGCAACACCATGGTTTGATGGCACGCCATTGCGTGTATGACTCCGATCGGAACTGGATGGGAAACCTTAAGAGGTTGTAAGGTAAAGATACAAAATTGACTAATGTTGCATCCTTATGTGACAAACTCATCTTTCTTTGATTTGGTTGGTGGTCTCGGGTAACCGACCAAACATTGAGCCCGGAGTCAAGAAGCGGTTGACGCGATGGTCTAGAAGGACCGGATCTGTATATCCAAGTGAAGTAACACCCTTTTCCTTTCTGGCTTCTGGCTAGCTTTGATCAAAGGCTTGGGTTGTAACGAGGGTTTCAACTTTACCTACACGGACTGGCGTCGGGGACAGAGAAACGGATATGCCGCTTGCAGAACATTAATTGACGCAATCGGATTAATAGCCAGTCCACCTATGCTCACCGATTAAAGTCATATGTTTTGAGAAATGAGGTCATCACTCCGAACTGCTAATAGAGCCCTGTACAACGTTTGTGGAATGATGGAGTCAGCTCATGTCAGCTCATCTTGCAGGAAGCGACTGCAAGACGCTATGTGTGAACAGCCACTCTTCCTAATGTCCCGAGGAGACAGGTAGTTCGCATCCTTCTCTACTAACCAGGTACAGTTGGGTACAGCTCCTGGTAAATCATAACGCGACGAGGCTAGGACAACAAACAATGATGGTCAACGCCCTTACTTGGACATAGTTTATCTCTTTTTGAATGCCGTGGAGCGAAAGACTCGACCAGCCTACAAAGCACAACAGGAATGAGGATTGAATGGGGGTGACTACCTATCTGAGGGCTCAGGAATTTCAATATTAGTTTTTGGTGACACATAGCTCTACCCCAGATACGGAATTGCATGGGTAGTTGAGAGGAGGCATGCCAGGTTGAAAAGGTTTGATTGTATAGCACAACATTCTATTTCCGACAATTCAGTCCATATGTCAATATCCCGCAATTCAGCATTTCTCTGGTCATTCCACTGCTACGCTTGTAATGCAGATCCCTCTAGACCTCGCTAGCCCATACAAGGGTCCTAGGATATTATCACTTGCTGCCGTCTCTAAGATAAAGGTTTTCTCGAACACAACTGTATACGTGTCCCTGACCCGACCTGCTGAGAAGGGATGTATCTTGAGGACAGCGTGTGAGAACATCGATCGGTAGGGAGAGAATTACTTATTGGCGGCTTTGACTTGATTCCTCTTAACATGCCATACTGATCGCCAGCCGCTCGTAAGACTAGGGCGGTGACAGGGACTAGACCGTGCATTCCTTATGGCGAGTGTCAGTGTCTTTTAGTGGATGTTGGGATATGCGGCATGTGTCACACTGTGTGGGACACGGGAAATCCCTTCATTCCTGAACACTAGGCATTCTATTGCTTGATTGAATACAGATACTCGGAATTGGTTGCTCGAGTTTCCAATGACCACGATGAAGTATATATATCAATTCAGCCTCCACCCAGGGACATTACGGGTTGGGATAACATCTTTATTCTTACTCTGAACCGTCTGCAAAGGGGTGATGAAGCAGAAGCCAAGAATGGGTCTCAAGTGGGCATCGGTATTGTTGCTCATCGGTTTATCCAAAGCAGAGAAAAGCATCGTGCACGGGTCCCTCATATCTGCCGTAGCACAAGGGGCGTCTCTGGGTATTGAAGGTAGTGGTGCCCCCGTCGATACCGGAGGAGAGAATACAGGCTTGTATCAGTCTCCACCTTACAACAGCGCGCGGATCGACCGTAGCAGCTGGATAGCAACATGTGACAGCGAGCTGGTCGGACATAAATGTATCAATGCGATCGACGGCGACAATAGCACGTACTGGCACAGCGGTGATGCCACCAACGGTATTGCGTCCCTTCCTCACAACATCACTATCAACCTCGGGACAGTACACAATGTGAGCGGGATTGCCGTGTGGCCAAGAGCCGTGGAAGATGGTTGGATTGGGACACATGATGTTTCCCTCAGTACTGATGGGGTAAACTGGGGAGATCCAGTCGCACATGGGGCATGGTGGCCTGATTCGACCGTGAAGCTGGCTGTGTTTGAGCCTAAAGCGGTGCAGTATGTGAGGCTCATTGCGCGTTCCTCGTCCAACGGAGACAATGCAACTAGCATTGCAGACCTACAAATCTGGTCGGCGAACAGCATTCCCACAGCGCCACAGGGAAAACGCCTCAGTGAAGTTGGCGCCTGGGGGCCAACGATCGACTTCCCTCTCGTCCCAGCCTCGGCGGCCATCGAGCCCAGTTCCGGGAAGGTGCTCGTCTGGTCTTCATATCGAAAGAACCAGTATGGGGGTACCAGTGGTGGCTTAACGCAAACTGCCACGTGGGATCCGAATACGGGCGTTGTCTCACGGCGCGAAGTCTCCGATACCGAGCATGATATGTTCTGTTCTGGTATCTCCATGGATGTCAATGGGCGCGTGATTGTCACTGGAGGAAATGATGACACCATGACGAGTATCTATGACTCTTTCAGCGACAGCTGGATCGCTGGAGCACCGATGAACATCGAACGTGGCTACCAGGCTTCCACCATCCTGTCCGACGGAAATATGTTTGTTCTGGGCGGTTCGTGGAACGGGCCCCAGCTTCAGAACAAGAACAGTGAGGTGTATAATGTCGCAGCAGACACTTGGACTCAGTTGCCGAACGCCGGCTCACAGCCCATGTTAACCCATGACAACCTGGGTCCCTATCATGCAGACAACCATGGCTGGATTTTCGGTTGGAAGAACCTCTCGATCTTCCATGCCGGGCCGAGCCAGGCCATGCACTGGTACTTCGCCCAGGGCGAAGGGAATGTGACGAATGCAGGCAATCGAAGCACGGACTACGATCAGATGTCCGGCAATGCGGTCATGTTTGACGCCACCGGTGGGAGAATCCTCACTTTTGGAGGTTCCCCAAACTATGAGGATTCGGATGGTACAAAGAATGCAACTCTCATCACGATAGGGGACCCTAACACCCCGCCGGTGACTGTGAAAGCAGGTGGTGACATGGGATACGCGCGGACGTTCCATACTTCGGTTGTCTTGCCCGATGGAAGTGTTTTTATCACCGGTGGCCAGGCACATGGCCTGCCCTTTAACGAGGACACGGCTCAATTGACGCCAGAGCGATACATCCCTGGGGAGGACAGATTCGTCGAACACTTTCCGAACAATATCGTCCGAGTTTACCACAGCTGGTCCCTTCTTCTCCCTGACGCGACGGTGATTAATGGTGGCGGTGGATTGTGTGCCAACTGCACCGCCAACCACTATGATGCCCAGATCTATACTCCGCCATATTTGTTTGACGCGGATGGAACCCGTGCCCCACGGCCTCACATCGAGACTGTGGCCCCAGCCAGCCTTCGGTATGGCGGTCAAATTACTATCACTGCCGATTCCCCTATCAGTAGCGCCTCCCTGATCCGCTACGGCACCACAACACACACAGTGAACACCGACCAGCGTCGCATCGAACTAGTGCTCGAAGATGCCGGGACCAACATGTACACAGCAGACATCCCCAATGATCCTGGCGTTGCTCTTCCTGGATACTACATGCTGTTCGTCATGAACGCAAACGGAGTGCCTAGCGTATCGAAAAACGTCCAAATTACTCTGTGAGAAGCCGCGTTCTCGAGACAACGAGATGGTCCAGACTGAACCGGATCAGAAACCGCAGATTCAGCGACTACGCAGAGGATTCACGACCGGGGCAAGACTTTTTTTAATGGTTGGATTGAGAAACACTTGTCACTTAATTTCGGTTTTCAGACTGACAAGGCCTGCTGTGGAGAATGCTATAGAACGTGTAGCGCAATGTGAAAGACCGTTAGTAACTGCTGGCTCTACAACAAATATGTAGAATGTTCCAACCCGGATTTGCACATGAATGTTTGAGAAAGGTCATTCATTTTTATTTGCCGCAGTAAGCCTTCAATGTATGTATCATACATAGCCTGCAATTCCGGACCTCAATTTGGAGGAGGCTTAACAATACACAGTATAAAATCAAGATAGGATAAACAAGACCCTCATAGCTGGAAAGCATGCTTCACGCACTCCGGCGGATTCGTCTCTGGCCATCGCACCTAAAAACCTGGATCCGGAGAAAGGGGAAGGACGAGCAGAATGAGACAGCATCAGTTACCCTCATGGCCCCTGTAATCGATAGCAGAGCTATATTTCGGGTCATAGTGCATCGCCCAGTACTCATCCCATATCTTTGTAGTAAGGGGACCGACTTTTCCATTCCGGATCGGTTTCCCATCGAGTTTCGTGATAGGCATAATGCCACCAGCTGTAGTACACATGAATATCTCATCGGCGTGATAGGCATGTTCGAGTGGCACCACCTGAACGCGGACCTCGATGTTCTTGGCCTGGGCAATATCAAAAACACTCTTACGTGTAATGCCTTCCAGAACACCACGGTCGGGCGTGTAGATAATACCATCTTTAACCAACACTATATTGAAACCGGATCCTTCTGTGAGATTGGTATCTCCATCTGAGAGAAATGGGTAATCCGCGCCACGGTCAGCCGCTTCAAATAGACCCCGTGTCAAGTCCCCCCACTGGAGATTCTTGATGGTAGGATCGAAAGCTCCGGGGGGAGTGCGCCGTACGGTACGGGCAATGATCGCAGTGCCTCCGGTATGTTGCATGGCGGGCTCCATCACCCAGACATACGGCATGACGATCAGATAGAGATGATTCTCGAAAAGATCCTCTGGCTTATTGCCACGGACCCCTTTCAGGCCACGAGTGACGATCAGCTCCACAAAGGCATCTTCGATTCCACTCTTAGCAACCATCTCCCTTAGGGTTTGCTTGATTTCGTCCCTGGACAGTGGGATCTTCAGTCGCATCTTTTCACAACTATCTTCTAATCGACTGAGATGATCATCAAGGCGGAAAAAGCGCCCATCCCAGACCGATGGCACATCGTACGTGAGGTCGCTATGCATGAAACCCTCGTCGAGGAGTGGGACTCGTGCGTCGGCGAGTGGGACGAAAGATCCCTGGACGTAGGCAATTCCTTTCGCAAAGCGGTTGTCACTGTTATCTAGACGGGCCTTGCGCTCGTAGTAACCGGAAAATATTTTGTTCATAGATGTCATGGTGAGATGCCTGTATGTTCGACTGAGGACGTTACCAAAAGAAGCGTCTGGTTACGAGCACATTGTATCTACAGTCTCTAGTGGACCGATACCGCGAACATTGGAAGAGAACAATCGGAGTTGCTTTGGGGCTATGGCAGAACGATGTGTCTGGTTTCACCTGCTGGTACGCCCACTTCCGCATGACTCAATGACCCCAGGCTCGTAAAGTAGCAGTGAACTATGGATGATCCGTCTCCGTGACTACGTAAATTGGCACCGCTCTTGGTTGGCTATCCTTCCCGGGTCTAGTCTGTTCTATGATGGATTGAGAATCAAGTCGTCACCACCTGTGTATGATCGGCACACCTGCTCCGGCTGTCATTTCAGATCCTGTTGTGACGTATTGTCTGAGCCTGGATGCTATATCCGGTTCCAGTATGGTTGCCGTGACTTGTGTCGCCCTGTGCAAATATCTACATTTCTATGTGTCTGGTTTAATGCCGTTCACGAGCCAATTTATGACTTTCCGGACCGTGTAGTTGCTTTTGAGTCCAACACCCAGCTCTCTCGTGGAGAAGACAAGGCTGTTGCACTCATGCTACGTCTAGGATAATTATATATTGAGATAAGATCTATCGCATGGGAGGAAGTGTATATTGAATAGGACCTGCTGCAAATGTCGGTGTGAACACGGTAAAGACATTACAGCCAGAGTTCAGTACACAAATCGCATCATAACACGCGGAAATCAGTGCCTGTATAGAGATCGTTACAAACAGCATAGATGAGTATAAGGCCACTAGAACCGTGTAGGTGAACTGCTCCAGGCAGGTGATGCGGCTTCTTTGGTTCCTCGGCGCTGCCCTGGAAGAGCAAACCACAATATCAAACACAACATAAGCATCGCAAGGACAACAGGGTGAAGAACCTTGATACCATGGGCTTTTGCGATTGCGCCCGTGATGAAAGGGAAAATGCATCCACCCGCGCTCCCCAGAGCACAGGCGAAACCGACGGCTGCAACATGGAGATGCTTTGGCAACAGTGCGGCCTGGGCAATAACCGCTTCTGGGTAAAGGGGCCCCAGGAAGAAGCCCAGTAAGGTTACTGCGATCATAGATAGGTGGACTTTCGTGGCGAGCCAGAAACCAATATGGCACACCACACAGGCCAATAAGTACACAACAATAACAAGACGTTGCCGCTTGAAGTAGGGTGTGATGAACCCAAGACACACACGGCCAACGGTCAGTCCTCCCCAATACATGAATGTGACCACGCCTGCCACAGATGGTGGTGTATTCCGGAGATCCACGAGGAACGTCAAGACCCATCCTCCAACGGTGACCTCAATGCCCACATAGACTAACAGGAATAGACTGATTATCCATGTCGAGACCAACCCTAATGATTCAAGCGTTGGGTTCTTTGATGTGGTGTTGCGTCTTGACGAGTCTCGGCCATCTTGTTGCACGTTGTCCCCAGGAACACCCAGTTCGCTGGCTTCAACCAGCGAGCCTCTTGCTGACCAGAATGCAGCGACCGAAGTCACAAACTCGATGGTTGCTGCAATACCCATTATATAGTAGAAGTGGTACCACATCCAGTCTCTCTGGGTGATCACATAAGTGGCCGCAAGCGGTGCCAAAGCCGCCCCCAGACCATAAAACGCGTGGAGGATCCCCATTAGCTGGCTGCTATTATGCATTGCACCAATCCAAGCATTCCACGATGCATCCACAATGCCATTTCCCAGGCCAGCTAGGATGAATATCGTAATAAGAAGCGGGAAGGGAGGGTGCTGGGTCGTGGCAAAGTAGGAGATAACATGCATCCCCGTGCCCAGAAAGGCAATTCCGCGCTGTCCGAAGCGCTCGTGTATCCAGCTATTAGCCATGGCAGCGGTAGCGTAGCCAAGAAATGGCGAAAGGAACACTACAGAAACCGTGGTATAGTCTGCGTCGTAATATCGGCCCAGCTATTAAGAGATGAAGGGAATAGAAGTGGTTAGCAGCCAATATTCAGAAAGTGCCGCGCATATATCCGACGGATGAACCTACATAGTGAATCATGGCCTACCGATAGCAAGCCTATTAGTACAAGCTCCCTGAGAATGGACTTCTGTGAACCACTTACCCCGTATGCGCCATCGTTTGCGCCGACCACAATGAAGCTGTAGAATGTTGCCAGGACACGCCACAGGTTCACTGAAGGTTCATTCCACCTTTCTGGCTGGTGCCGTGAGTAGGAGTCGCCTGCTTCACTGATATTATCCCGGTCTCGTCCATCTGCCTGGTAAGAACCATAAGACACATAGGCCGAGTCTGATAATAAAGGGGCCTGTGACGCCAAGTCCTGCTGTGTGCTCATCATTCATGCGGTATCTTGCCTTCCGGGATGCGATGTTGTATGTGAATAAGACAAGGATTTAGGCTTTAATTACACCAAAATGTTTGGTGTAGATATTAACGTCAGACGGTAGGAGGTGTACCAAGCAGGCCGGCAGCAAGCAGAAAAGAAAGAGAGGGAGGGAAAGGAATGGAAATAAGAGAAAAAACGGACACAGCCGACGGAGGCAGAGGCAAATCCTACGCATCTAGTCTTACTAAGCGTACAGGCACATGGTTATCAAAGCCCTCACTGCTGGAAGGGTTGCAATACATCAGAATAATGAGTGTAGTAAACGTTTACGTTACATCTGTATCTAGGGAATGCCACCTGGAGGTTTCTTTTCACTTAGATATAGATTGTGCCACTAATACAGTAGTCATGAGGTAATTATCAGCATAATGCTCGCAGGATTATACTTTTGGTCGCTCCCAGTCCGTTGTTTGTCTTTGCCTTTTTTTTTTTTTTTTTTCGTTTTGCTCCCTCGTGGATAATTCAACTAAGAACAAGCTAAATCAACGTAGGCAAACGAAAAAGAAAGGCTAGACAACAAAATATTCCACAGACAGTAATACTTCACATAACTAGCGCAGCTACATCTTCAAATACACTGTCAATAGTTTGAACAAGACGACTCACGATCTCGTCCACATCTTCTTTATGGACAATGTACGGTGGTGCAAGCAACAGGTGGTCACCATTCCAACCATCAACCGCACCAGTGGCGGCAAATAGGCAGATATCGTATCCCCTTTCCATTCCCCTGGACTGCATTCGCTTGCTGATGGTGAATGCCGGAGAAAAAGGAGTCTTGGTGGGTGGATCAGCCATGAATTCAACTGCCCAAAAGAGACCACGCCCTCTGATGTCTCCGACGTATGGATGATCACCCAGGTGTAGCTTTAGTTGTTGGCCCAGATACTGACCCATCTTGCGACAGTTCTCAACGAGGTTTTCCTCTTTGATAATACGCTGGACTTCGACTGCTGCTGCGCAGCCCAGGGGGTGGGATTGGTAGGTCTGACCGTGGACAAAATACCCACCACCGTGTCTCAATCCATCCAAGACACGGTCGTTGACAAGTAACCCAGAAATGGTTCCATATCCGGCGGCGAGACCCTTTCCTACGAGCTCAATATCTGGAGCGACGCCATCCTCCTGCCAGGCATGTGTGATTCCGGTCCGGCCCATGCCGCACATAATCTCGTCGAAGACTAGGAGGGCACCATAGCGGTCGCATACATCCCGCACGGCTTGCAAATATCCTGGTAGTGCAGTAACACAGCCCAGGGCCTAAATGTTCAGACAGATCAATCTCTCATCCTAACCAACTAAACCATGCTGGGGGTCCATGATCACCTACCGTCCCGACCATCGGTTCCAGGAAAACCGCACAGACCGTTTCAGGCCCAAGTCGTTGAAACTCGTTGTCCAGCTCGTCCTTGAGTCGAGCTACATATGTCTCCGGATCCTCATTTTCCATGAGGCCGTGGTATGGATCGCACGCTGAGACATGGGAGATATTAGAGGTCAAAATGGAATCAAATCGAGTCTTCCTCGGCTTAAAATCTCCTAATGCCAATGCCCCTAAAGTGCACCCATGCCACGAACCGTGCCTGGAAATGAACCTGGTTCGCCGTGTGTTCGGCGACTGCTCCTCGAAGTACTGATAAGCCAGTTTCATGGCCGCTTCGACGGCTTCGGAACCTATGTAGTTCACAAATTTAGTTCACGAGTTCGTACTGAATGGTCCCTTGACGCGAGGGATGATGCATAGAAAAACAGAAGAGGGGAGTTGATTGGTTACCAGATCCAAGAATGCACGCCCGAGACAACTTTCCTCCTGTGGACTCGACCAAAAGATCTGCAAGGTCCATTGCTGGTGTATTTGGGAAAAATCCCGGGTGGCAGTACTCCACTTGGTCAAGTTGGGACATTATAGCCTTTTTGACACGACCTACGCCGTGGCCGATTGCAGAAACAGCCGCTCCGCTCGTGGCGTCTAGTATCTTCTGTCCATTTTGGAGGTAAATATAAATGCCCTCAGCTGACCTTACGGAAGGGACCGCTGGGTCATGGGTGACATTCTTGTACAGGTATGCTGGCTCCGCCGCGGATCCCATTGTACTGTAATAGTATAGATTGTATCTTGCGGGGGGTTTAAATGATGAGAATCTCTTAATCACGAAATCGTGAAACAGTTGGGCCTTCCACACGCTTGATTAAATAGTTGGGTCTTGAGCAATACATAGGTATATCAACATCAGATGCTTTTTTGTTCTTTTACCGAAGCTTCCGATCAATTTCAGTCTACGTGGTAAAAGTAACTACGGTAGCCAGTCAGTATGGCTAGATTGAGTTGTAGCCTTCGCATTAGTGCGTTTATCGTAGAGGGTGTGGCAAGTCTAGGCCTTATGCGACAATTGTGAACCATTTCTTCGTGAAATGCTACCTATTCCGACTCTACATCTGTAGATTCTTCGGAGTTAGAATTCCTTCCTCAACCCTGACAGACAATGGGTCACCACATTGCGTTCCGTGTGGAAGGCTGAAGGCGTGTCTGCAGTTCTTAGCATACTCTAGCGCAATTCAATATCCACATATAGCATAGGTTGCATCAACATATCCGATATCATGTTACCTTGCAGGTTCAAGCTAACAGTAGTGACTCATAGAGTATAGCCTTCCTCGAATAAGTGCTAATCTAGGGTAGTAACACGGCATCGACAACGATGTAGGCAGAAGTGGCTTGCGCAAAGGACACCTAACACATAGTGCTAAATTGCATATGTGACATGAAGCTCAGTTATTTTGCTAGTTGGAATTAAAATCATAGCGAATAGCGGAATGTTGCATTCCCAGGGTTCCGGGTATGTGGTGTGGTGTGGCATGCTCCGTTTGCGTCGAGTGCAGACAGCAAGCCATCTTAACTGGAAAATGTAGACAGGATTTAAGTTCAACCTTCGCTATATGACAAATGCTTAATTCACGGACACATGCTGGTCATCGATTAAAATGATCAGATCTCGTATACGACTTGTTAATGTATAGGTCGCTCAGGGTGTGGAAGCAGTCCCTTTCGGGTAGGAGATAGATATCGGCTGTCAGTACAAGACCCACAGGATTAGGTTGTCATATGCAGAGTGAACCAGAGATTGTGCAGAATAGCCGACCCATCTGAGCACAGGTATTGTGGGATATGACATTCAAGTACCCGACATTGAGCTCTGGATACGCCGGAAATGTGGTTACATTCCCTGGATCTGCTCTCAAGGCTAGTGACACCAGAAGGATCGCTGCAAATGGCAACTTCCGAATTTTGGCACTCTAAGAAGCTAAATCTTTATCTTGTCCATATCTTAGTGTACCTGCAAGCTAGATAAGGCTCCTCGTTACACGAGAGATAGTAGCAACTAGAGATGGAGCTACAGGTGTAAATGTCATAAGATCGCAGTTCACGGCTAGGCCAATCTTTCGCAGTAGGTACTTCGGAATAGGAAACATTCGTAATATTTTACCTCATATAGATCTCCCTGTCATGTATGTAATGATCATATACGCAACGGGAAAAATCTTAAATCTCATAGCTGCCCACCACCAGGCTTACCTAGGAGAGCGGCATCCAGTTGTCGTTAGATAACTTAAATGTTAATAATACCGGTGGATACGTTTCGATACCCTTGCTGCTTTCCATCATCTGTTTAGTTGCCATTTTAATACGTTCGGCGGTTCTTGAAAGATCCTCAATCGTGATCACAGGCGGCATAATGGAGTCCCCTGAAAATGAGCTGCTGTACCTCAAAGAGAACCCTAAAGCTATCTTTTTTACAGATTTTGATGGAACTATTACTCTGAAAGACTGTATGATTCTCTTCCCGAAGGCTTTTCTTGGTCGTTCCCTCCGTCATGATACTCAGACACGCCCGTCGCTGACAGCAATCTAGGCAATGACTATCTGGTACTATGTCGACCCCAATATCCAATCTCCGTAGCTTACCTGATGTGAAGGTAGATAACTTTGGGTTTGGGATGGAAATGCGACGGAAATTGGAGATGGAAGTCATGAAAGGACATATGGCTTTCAGGTAAGAATTCGCTATCCATCCGTATGCCATTTCTGTCATTTCACACAGCCACTTGACCAACTCCACCAATAGAGATGCATTCCACGCCATGCTCCAGAGTGTACAGATGCCGTTAGCGGATTGTCTGCGAATTGTACAGGATAATATTCAGCTTGATCCCCACTTCCTGGATTTCTATTATTGGGCAAAAGGGTGTAATATCCCTATAGTTGTCCTCTCCTCTGGGATGACTCCTTTCATAACCATGTTGCTGGAGTCCGTTCTGGGCAGCAATCCAGAAAATATATTTGTTGTTGCCAATGACGTTGAGCCTCACAGCTTCGGGAACAAGACGACTGGGAGTGGATGGCGGATTAAATACCGTGACGACAGGTAAGGGCAACACATTTGCTGAGCTGTTGAGTCTTCACTAAACCGAAATGATGAACTATATAGCGCCTTTGGCCATGATAAATCACTCGAGATCAAGCCGTACTTTGGGCTACCCAGCGGAAATTGCCCTCTACTTTTTTACGCTGGAGATGGTGTCTCGGATTTATCTGCCGCATCGCAAACTCACGTTCTTTTTGCAAAGGAGGGTTTGGGTGAGTTCTCCTGGTGAATTACTTTCACAATCTCATATCCACCCGCATGGTTGGCTACTTGCAATTGATAATAAGCGAGCCTAACGTATGAGGTAGACCTAGTAGATCATTGCAAGGAAAGGGGAATTCCGTTTATCCCCTTCGACAACTGGAGCTCTATCCTTGACACAATGCAAGGTATTTACGAAGGTCTGTCTAGGGCAGGAATCACGGGTTATTCCAACGTTGTATAATAATCTAGGAGGCTCTGTGACCTGATACACTGAAACACAAGGCGCTTATGCCACTTTATCTTCGATCAAAGTCTCATGTATCTGCAGGATATGAATTGAACTTCTGATTATATTTTTTCTTCCGAGTTGAGACTCCCACGGGCAACATCATTATAGTAGTATAATCGTGGTTAGTATTAGGGGTTGTCCAACGCTTGCCTGGTCCCCCCTCGTGTGATATCCAGAATATGTGATATTTTAGAGACTGATCTCCGTTGAGTAATGTTTGTGAACAGATAATATCTAGATACGGTCGTTCAAGTTTGATATCTGGGTATACTGGAGACCTTCGTCTATAGGACACGAAAGTACAGTTAGAATATTGCTTAGATCCCTCAAGCCTGCCAATCCATTTCCTCTCCTTTCTCATTTGTGTATTGTCTGTAGAGACTTGAGGCTGTTAAGCTTCTCCCCCCTCTCCCCCCACACAACATCTTTTCTTTTAAATCACAGGGTAAGGTCCTTTGGAAGGCCTTAGCTTCTATTCGAAACCGGCAGTTCGACCGAAATAAGAAAGGAATATTGGAATGTCAACATGAGCATGTGTATGGCCTAGGGTTTATAGAGAAGAGACACTCACATCTTTACATGTCGCTTTCCTGTTCTACTTTCAAGTAGAATACCGGATAGCTATCGAGCTAAGGCACTTTTATGTTTTGTCAGGAGACATAAATGTATGGGTATAGAGCATTAGTGTTAATATCATTTACTCCCCAGGACGCAGTCCATTGGAATTCAGTCAGGGTCAATAACTATGGACAAATGATACAGAGCCCTACGCAACTACCACTACTATACAGTCCGACTGGTAGTACAGGTTCTACATCGCCACAACATCTCCAAACGCATCTCATACCACCACGACGGTCTTCTATGTATCCTCAAGCAGTCTCATTATGGCCTGGTTCTTGTTGAACCAGTCCCACAGTTGAGCTCCCGAGAGATCCATCCCCATGTCCACATCCCCAAATACTGTAGGCTCGACCAGCCCATCTCCAAGGCCTATTCTGTCCCCGTTAAACTCGTCATGTGATACTATGTGGCTTGGGGTATCTACAGTATTTATGATCTCGAAGTCTCCCGCTATCATGCCAGGATATAATATATTAAGCCCACGACTATTTAAGGTTATGCCGGTAAATGCGTTGGCAGACTGCGGCCAAACTATTGGCTAAGATATTCTCCCTGGCCCACCGCTTGTGCGGGATTTAATCTTAATATACTTAGCTACAATGTTATATAACGCCCGGAAGAGGTAATGTTATTTACTGCACGTGCTATATATACTAGGATTTAATAGACTGGCATTTGACTAGGTTAGGTTAGGTTAATGGGGTCAGTTATATTTAACCGCTAGATTATAGTTAAATTAATAAAATTTCTATATTTAACTATAGTTAAGCTAAAAATTA
>NW_015378629.1:0-16527 GCF_001204775.2 Aspergillus nomiae NRRL 13137
AAAAAAAATACAAACCATCTACACCGGCGCAATCAACTGCTCCTCCTTCGGCCACTTCAGCAGCACCGCCTTCTCGCCCGTGAGCGTAAACCGCAACACGACCTCTCTCTCATTATTCAACGCCACCTCATACCGTCCAGGATACAGCACACGATCCCCCGACTCATCCGTCCTGGCCAGACTATCCACCGACACGGGGATGACCATGGTCTGCGCCTCCCCGGGCTGCACGGCGCTCAACCGCTCAAACCCAACCAGCCACTTATTCGGGTACGGCGCGGGGCCCGCGGTGGTATTCACGAAGGCCATAGCGGTGTAATCCGAGACCCTGGCTCCGGTGTTGGTGACATCCACCGTGAAATTCAACAACGGCATCTGCTCGACCAGCTTGAAGCCCGGGTGCGGGCGCGCCAGGAGCTCGTCGATGTTGAACGTTGTCTGATTCGTACTCCTCCCAGCAGCAGCGGCAGTGAAGTTCGTGTAGAACAGGCCGTGGCCGAACTCGTACACCGGGGTGCCCGTGTACCACATGTAGGTCTGGCCGGGGTTGGACCCGTTCGGGCGCAGGTTCATGTCGATGGCCGGGAAGACCTCGGCGTAGTCGGCCGGGTACTGCGTCGTGACGAGCCGGGCGGCCGGGGTGCGTTTGCCCGTCAGGATGTCCAGGAGGGCCTGGCCGCCCGACTGGCCCGGGTAGCCGCCCCAGAGCAGGGCGTTGACGTTGTCGTTGGCCTTGAGCGCGGACGAGTCGACCTGGCCGCCGCCCATCTGCAGCACGACGAGCGGCTTGTGCAGGGCGGCCAGCTTGGTGATCAGGGACAGCTGGTTGGCGGGCCAGGTGATGTTTGCGCGGTCCTGGGTCTCGGTCTCGAGCGTGTTGTCGATGCCGCCGGCGAAGATGACCAGGTCGGCTTGCTTGGCGAGGGCGACGGCGTCGGCCTGCGCGGTGGGCGAGGGGTCGGTGGTCGTGTTTGTGCCGAGGGTGTAGTGCACGTTGTAGCCGGATTGCTGGAAGGCGGCCAGCGGGCTGGTCAGGTAGGGCGTCGGCCCGTAGTAGTTGCCCAGCATTTGGGTGGTGGCGTTGGCCCAGGGCCCGATGAGGGCGACGGTGAGATTGTTGGAGTTGCTGGGGAGCGGCAGGAGGCCGTCGTTCTTCAGCAGCACGATGCTTTGGGCGGCGGCCTCGTAGGAGAGGTTCCGGGCGTTGGTGGCCAGCACGTCGGCCCAGGTGATGTTGCGGTAGGGGCTGGTTTTGGGTCGAAGTAGCCGGCGCGGATGAGGCTGGCGTAGAGAAGGGTGACGCCGCGCTCGAGGTCCTGGCGCGAGACTTCCTGGTCGTGGAAGGACTCGGTGAAGTGGCGGGGGTAGGAGACGCCGCAGTCGATGTCGGTGCCGGCGCGGATGGAGTCGGCGGCGGCGGTGGATTCGTTGGCGGCGTAGCTGTGCGGGTTGAAGACGTTGTAGACGGCGCCGCAGTCGCCGGAGACGTAGCCGTCGTCGACGAAGTCGAAGGTGTCGCGCAGGAGGGTCTGCAGGAAGAAGGAGTTGGCGCAGCTGGGGACGCCGTTGACGGCGTTGTAGGAGCACATGACGCTGTGGACTTTGGCGTCGCGCGAGGCGACGAGGAACTGGGGCGTGTAGTATTCGGCCAGGTCTTGCTGGGTGATTTGCATGTCGTTGCCGAGACGGGAGTGGTTGCCCCAGTTCTCGATGTCGTAGCCGGCGTAGTGTTTGGCTGTAGCGATGAGCTTGAGCGGGTTGGCGTCCACGCCGCCTTGGATGCCGGTGATGTACTCGTAGGCGTAGGTGGAGGCGAGGCAGTAGGCGTCTTCGCCGGGGGTTTCCTGGCCGCGGCCCCAGACGGGGTGTCGGAAGGTGTTGATATTGGGGGAGTAGACGTCCAGGCCGTAGCGGCCGGCATTCATGAAGGCGCGGCCTTGCGTGGAGATGATGGTGGCAATCTCGTGGATCAGGGTGCGATTGAGGGCCGCCATGGTCGAGATGGGCTGCGGGAAGGACGTGGACCAGCTGAAGTCGCCGGCATCGCTGAAATCGGCGTGGGCGACGCCGTGCAGGGCTTCATTCCACACCTGGTACGCTGGCAGTCCGATTCTGGGGGCGCCGTGGCCGGTGTTGCCGGTGTTATTCACGAGCTCCTCGAAGGTCAGAAGGGAGACGAGGGCGGCGGCTCGATCATGGGGGTTTGCGGATGTGTCGCAGACCAATGTCTTGCTCAGGGGCCCGCTTTCGCAGTCTGGAAAGGATGTACCGCCTGTCTCCAGACATTCCGGGAAGAGGTCTGGGTTCGCTTCGACGTTGTAGTCGACGTAGCTTTGGTTTGCTTGACCAAGAGCGGTCGGCAGCACGGCCGCCAGGACGGCGACGATGGACGCAGCACCAGGCATAATGGCAATTGTCAGCGGTGCAGTGCTGGAGCGGTCCTTCTGTCGTGTCGCCCGGCCGTGGGCTTGGATTTATAGGCATTGGCAATTGCATTGTTCATGGCAGGGAGATGTAGCTGTCTTCCTTACGCTGTGTACGTCATTCTCTCTGGGTAAAATGTCGGCAATGCTGCAGCATCTCCAATATCCCCACAGATCAAGTCCCGAATCAAGCAAGTCCCGCAGCCGATCAGCGCCTCCGACGCGGGGATATTCCGATGTACGCTGAACCACCCAATGCATTCAGGCTGAATTGCAGGGGGAGGGCCGATGGCCTGACTCGGGGTCATAGAATCTGATCAATGCCGACTGATCCATTCTCAGGCGGAGTTCTACATGGATATCCATCCAAGGCCGGACAATCTTCGGGGAATGCTGCTGCGTTGGCCATGCTTAGTTTCTCCTCTTTAGCCTGAAAGCATACACTGGCATCGCTTCTCATGCAAACTCATGGAGTAATAGTCCCATACTTAGCTCAGTCTCGGGCAATAGAAGCATTCCAAGTTGCCGAGTGTTTGTAATCAAGCCTCCTGAAGCTCTGGATTTAGACTTATTGCAACTAATTGCATGCAATCTCTCGCATAGCATGCGCAATGCACAGCGCAACTTCTGAGAAAAAAATATTAATTACCGAAGTTGATTAGCTGCTCGCGATAGGTAACAGATTCCGTGGGAAATCTTCGACGTCGCTGCTAAGCTTTTGATTCTAAATTGCTGCTTCGTATAAAACCGCACGGACACTTCTTATTTAACCCGTCATTTTGTAACCCCCGAACTCCGAATCTCTTAAAATTAGGTAGTCTTTCGAGAGCCACAGGACGAGGGGCTACTCGAGCACGGCCCAATTACTGGTGTTTTGAAATTCACGTTCCTAAATATTGCATAAAACCCCCTTGAAGTATGGCCGGTGTCGCAAACACTTTACTACGAGATGGATCAAATATGGATGGGGTAGGATCCCCACCGACCGTTGTGTGTGAGAACGGACCTGACAAGTAGGGCCGAGGACCCTAAGGCCTACCCCGGAGTATACAAGGCTGGGATACTGATATACTGTATACCGACTTCGCTTTCGCTTAGGCTATAGAGCATGTCATGTGGGTACAACAATTGGAAGCATATCACAACAAAATCTATGAATTCCTTAGTGGGCTTTAGAAAATAAATAAAATAAACAGAATATGGACCACTTTTATCAGAGGCTAGCGTTGAGACCAAAGTAAACCCTCCGACACCACTGTTCAGCGGTACTATACATAACCTCTTCTACGTATGATCATTTTGTGAAGATATGAAAGTCAGGCACCATGACACCTTTCCAGCAGAGAATATTCCAAAGAAAACAGATAATAAAGACTCGAAGCTCTTAGATGTTTTGTGCAAGGGGGGAATTAATATACATATCCTCAAGTTTGTAACTGCCCGCAACAGGAAACATACAACCATAGAAAAGTTCAACAACAATTCAGAATATCTAGGCAAAGAGATTTGCCTTGTGCTTCCATGTACCCCATGTTGTATACCACGTACACAAATCGCGCATGGTATGCATACCATGTCGGCTGTCCCTCGCACGTTCCAGCATTCCCAATACTCTCTTCTCTACACAGACCTCCTTGCAGTTTTTAAAAAACGCCTGAATGAAGGACGGTATGTTATCCACACATTGCTTCGCCTGTGGCACTTGCAGTGTTCTATGTCATTCTAGGCCGAGACTCCATGTCCTAAGCATCAACTCATTCCGTACTAGCCTACGGCTGCTGTTTCATTCTTACTCTTTCTGTGTACAGACTACGTATCTGCTTCAAAAGGATGGACCGCAGAATATTCGGCGCTAGCGATTCGCACTGCATCCCTAGATTCACGTCATATCCACCAAAATAGAAGTAGGCCACGGAAAAATGATTAAAAGGTCATGATAGGTGAGATTGCAACAGTAGAGCAGAAAAAGCGGGATAAGATGAGCCAGTCTCCCTACCTACATACACAAAAAAGCTCTCTCCATCAACACCTCCCTATACATCCATCTATATATCCAATATAAAAACCACCATGACCGAATTGATCCCAAGCTGGCAGCAACCCAGCCACCCAGACCGTCTTCTAGTGGTCAAAGGCGACCAACCCTACACATCCTCAGCGCGATCTCTCATCTCCCTACCAGCAGGTGCCTTCTTCGCCAAAATCACCACCGCCACCCCTGGCGATCACGATACATACTCCTCCGTCGCAACGGGCATAGACTCCCGGATCGAGTTGAATTCAGACCTCGTCTACTGCAACCACTCCTGCGCCCCGAGTCTGGTATTCGACATGACGAGATTCGAAGTCCGTGTTGCGGATGACCGTCCTTTGGCTGTCGGGGACGAACTGACCTTCTTTTATCCGAGTACAGAGTGGACAATGGTGCAGCCGTTTCAGTGCGGGTGTGGAGCTGGCCTGGGGAAGTGCTTGGGGCGGATTGCGGGCGCCAGTCAGATTCATTCCTCGGTTCTGAAGGAGTATTGGCTGAATATTCATATCCGGCAGCAGTTGGATGTTCTTCCGGCTTGCGAAGTGAAGGAGGTCATACGGCCTCATACGGTTGAGGTTCGGGAGTAGATGGCCATTGCATTGTCGGAGATACCTTGAACGACGTGGTCTCATGGGGCTGGCTTTGGTTACCATTTTGATGCTGGGTGAGTATCTTCACATCATTAAGAAGAGTTGATTAGTGGTGTTTCAGTTATGGATAGACCAGCAATAGCTCCAATGTCACTTCCTCTTATCAGACAAAGCCACTTAATGTCTTCTGTAAATGCTTGTTTGGGGGTGGCAGCGGCCAGCACTCCCATGGTTTTTAGTAGGTCTTGCTCGATGTGAAACCTCAGTTGCTTGAGACATCATGAATGACATTTACAAGAGATTATATGAATTTCTTACCACTCCTCGTCAGCAAGTTGTCGGGTATCTCGTCATAGTGATGGTTATATCATCCTTGAAGTCGCATAGATCTACCTCAAACTGCAGCGTATGCCTTGATTAGATCGCATGGTTATATCGATAGAGCTCCCATAATTTCAGCAGATGAAAGATACAACTTTGGGATCCTGCAATAGCTAGATGTCGAGAAGTCTTGAGTAGAATTCACTTGTCACCGGACACAAGGCGTACACGAATGCCTCTTACAGGATTTGGCAAAGAGGAATTGATTTTATGCACGATTATTAGGGGTTCTAAAACACAATATGTAAACACTGTGCTCTGTTACCTACAGCAACACAAAGTGAATTAAGTCCAGCATGAACCGAACCAGCCCAATTGGTCCAACCAACAAAAGTCAAGCAAAAGTTCATATCAATGAAACTTTTAACAAAATTATCTCCTCAGCTCCTTTTTGTTTTCTCTATTGTGGAGGTTATTCCAGTTCGTAAACTGCATTTACCTCGCCTGTCTATGACCTAGGTCCCTCTCCCGCAATGGAGCACCAGCAGCATCTATCGAGCGATGGCACGCGCGTTCACACGGCACGCAAAAGAAGACATTCAGATACCTCTGCAAAACTCACAGATATCAAACATGTCCATACCCTCCAGAAGACTGTGCTGAACGTGTTATTAGACCGTCTCGCAGAGGGAGGAGTAAACACAGACAGTATCACTCCAGAGCTGGTTAATCATTGTCTTCCGACTAGCCTTGATAATAGCTCCTGGGAGACCCTCTTGTACACGCCTCTTAAGCTTTCGGACTGCAAGTTACAGGATATGCTCCGTTTGAAGGCTCCACGGGAGCTAGATGACCAGAATCTACAGCAAACAACAATATATGTTCGTTGTTTTCAGATTAAGGTTGACCAGCTGCAGGAGGTCATTGCACAATTTCATGGGACCGGAATACAGTATGCAAAGATAACAATGTGGTTAGGTGGCATCATGGGTATGCAGTCTGATGAGACTGTCTATATTAGATATGTTGGAAGAACAACACGGACACAAGGTGCGATTAAACGACACCGAGAGGATTTATTGACACGACGGACTGGCTTTTTTTCGAAATTTCTCACATGCTTAGAGAGAACTTTCCCAACAGTGATAGACTCCGCTTCTATTTATGTATTTCCATATAAGAAAAGTGGAGGCTTCCGAGAGATTCAGCAGTTCAATGATATCGCCGAACAGGCAGCTATTGTATTACTTGGCTTGCCCTATCTGTTGAACCAAGTCTTAACCAAGACAGAAGACTGGAGCCTAAAGCTACAAGAATCTCATTGGCAACAATTTGACGCCCTGAATACCAGGACTATCTCTAGACTGAACCCTTGTGAGTTCTATCCCATTGCGAAGGAACCGTTGATTGCCTCCTGGGCAGATGATATCCAGTGCTATGCGAAGGATCATCAAGGTTCAGTTTCCTTCTTTAGGCAACGCTCCCACAGTTTTCCTGACGTTTTGAGGGATATGATATTCCGTCAGGCCATGCCTTCAGCCTGGAACGGAAGATTTGTTCTCCTTCTGACTGTGGGGGCTGGGAATAGCCGTGAGGGCTATAAGGAGCAGCAGCCCTTCTACACTGGTCCCAGTCAATCGGCAAATTTATTGAGGATATCCCTCAACAGACTCTGGAACCGAGAGGAGTCTAATAGACCTGAAAGAGATTACCTTCGTGACTTGGTAGCAGCTGGTGTGTTCCCTTTTGTCGACCTGTGCCCTTGGTATAAAGCAGAAGGTGAAGATCTCTTAGCAGCAGCTCGCTTGTTAAAACAGTATGTTATGACAGTTAAACCCCTCATCATGCTGACGTTTTCTGCCAAACCATCTGCTATCATAGCTTCCGGCTTCTCACTTATTTCTATTCACCGCTGGCCATCTAAATTCTGGGACAGAGTGGGGCAATTGGAATTGGTCTCTTGCGGGGAATTTTATGGCATTCAGATCCCGTGCTTTCATCCAGGACAAGGTCGATTTTCGCTAGACCCAAGCGTTTTCCTCATTGTATTAGACATGACTTTGTGGGTCTTATTAACAACTATGACGGTCTTTCTTGATTCTGTGGAGCAATACGAAGGAAGAAGTCGGAAGGAATGGTGCGAGCATGTCAAGCAGAAAGTTGACGACACACTTCAAGACAAGAGATTCTATGAGCAATTTAGTCGGTTGAAGGCTAAACTTCACGCTGAACGACCGAACGCTAGCCCGACGCAGCTGTCTACACACACAAGACCCAGGATTGCTGTAGCAATACGAAAGGAATTAGTGAGTTGCTTACCCATCCCTCCTGTTAGATGCTGGCCATGTGGCACATCAACTGATGGAGCATGGTACGGGCCCATAGGACAGGGACATTGTAAGTGGGTTTGCTGTTGGCGAGAGGCTGTCAGACAAACGAAGGCAGCAGGTCTATAGGCTATGGAAAATAAATATACCTGAACTGCATGTACACATTGGTCGCGAAAACGCCAATGAATGGTTTCTATGGGCAAATTCTATCTCCGAAGGCAAGTCGCTATATGTGGATGCTCTTACACAGGCGGTATGGAATAGTCAATCTGACGCAGTCCAACATCGAAGCACCCCTACAGCAATGAAACTCGACCATTCTGCGGATAATAGCGACAAATTTCATAAGACCGAGAAACCTAGTGCTCTCTTGAAAGAGTTTTCCGAAGTTCTCGCTGCGAACAAACTAAAGTCAAATTACTGGGTGTCGTCTGACAGCATTGAGCGAGCGGTTACCACGCAACTCATGAAAGATACTAGATTTTGGGAATGGATCCATTCAACTAGGATATCTAGCAAGCTCCCTAATGGCAGCTTTATTCGCTTCAGATCAACTTATCGGAGTCGGTGGAATGGAAGAGAGGTTTTTGTCTGGAAAAATTCATCCTTCGGGATCTACTGGGAATGCCCATCTGGGCAAAATTTCAGGTTCATTATGCGCGCCCCTCAGTCTAGCCAGGATTCATCCTATACTCCTAGAAAATACATTTTCTTGTATGTGGTTTCCATGGCTCGATTGTCATTCACAGTCCCTATTGACCTGAAGGCTAGCACGAAAGACGGTATCGATCTGCGCGATGAAACCGGCAAGTCCTGTTTGGTTCATCGGGGCGCATTGAACTCCGATGATGTTGTCACTTTCCCAGCTAGACATCTACCTAACTGCCAAGAAACAGCAGAGCTTGGGAGACAACTGGTTCGCCTATGGGAGGCAGAGACTGATCTAGATTGGAAAGCTACAGCTGCGGCATCTGATTCACTACAAAACCAAGTCGAAGATGAGGGTGGAAGTCATATCCCAAAAGGCTTTTTTGCCGGCAAGGGACTCCAGCTAGTAAGGCTCAACTGGAGCTCAGAAAAGCTTCAGCCGTATAGAAAACCGCCCCAGCCAGCTGATGAAACGTGGCTACTATGGCTTTGCCTCCAGGAGAGCTGGCCCCTCGGGGGCATTGTTTTCATAGGCATTCCTGAGAAATGGCCGTCGCGAAAAGATAATATCTGGACACATCTTCAGGAGTAGGTTCTGATACTGTGAAACAAGGATTCAGTTGTCTATTGCTTACCCAAGTCTAGCTTTTTAGCACGGCGCAAATACCATAACCACCCAGGAATTGCAGTAGTCCAAGCTTGGGCTCAAGATCTGTCCTTCACACGGAAGACTCCGCAAATGATAAAAAATATAGAGCTCCTCTGTCACATACTCAGGAAGAGGAAAGTTCAAGAGAGAGACAGTGAGAGAATGAGACAAGAGGGGAGGGATGTGAAAATTGCTGGGACTGAGCTGGAGATCAGACATTTGTGGAAGAACGTGAATGGGAGGGCCATGGTATAAGTCCAGAGATCAAGGGTAGTTCTCAGAGGCCGGAATTGCGGACTGAACGTAAAACACAGTATTGTCGTAGCAAGGACCCTTATGACTAGGGCTATGGTGTTCGCTGCTTTGTAGTGCTGCTTAGTGATTGAGGAGCACATAGCAACCACGACCAAAGTACTGTACTGATCTTAGGGTGAGTAATGAAGAGTGATCAGAGTATGTTATGCGTTGGGTTTCTTTCTATTTGTTGGGAAAGAGGGGATGCATGAGGCATATCGAGAAGCAGATATGGCAAAAAGAGAGTGTGCAAAAGATATAGAAATCAAAAAGATGTGAGCCCCACCCGATTTGAACGGATAACCTTTCGATCTGGAGTCGCTGTGAAATTGTTAGAATATGAAATGTCTGCATTGCGAAGACAGTGTAACTTACAACGCGCTACCGTTGCGCCAGAGGCCCAACTTGGTACGAGTGTGACACTTTTTTGCCTAAGAGAGGTTGTAGAAATTAATGGTATACAAAAGAGAGAAGTCGGCCACGAGAAATCATCCAGAACAAGGGCACATCGTAAGAGACTTGAAAAAGCATTGAGAAAAAGAAAATAAGAAAAAAGGATTGCATGGTATTCTTTTCGAGTTCAGGGAAGGATGGACGTTGCCCTTTCTCTACTACATATCCTTCCCTTGTGAAATAGGCTATCGAGATTCTCTTTTGAAGAGGACCAAAGATGTTTATGTCTAAATAGGCCTAGCGCTATGGTTCCTTCAAGATCTCAACCGGAATTCAAGCAGTCCACCAGCGCAAAAAAGGCAAAAAAGATTTGAGCCCCACCCGATTTGAACGGATAACCTTTCGATCTGGAGTCGCTGTGATATTTGTTAGAAGAAATTCAAGGCATTGCTTGGTTTTCAAGTGTGTACTTACAACGCGCTACCGTTGCGCCAGAGGCCCTAATCGGTGGCGAATGTTTTCATCTTTGGATAGAAGAGGGAGAGCAATGGTACAGTACTTCAGGAAGTACAGAGAATTCCCCCGTTGTCACCCACCATCCCCACCAGTAGCATTTTAATAGTCGCTGGCTAAATACCAGATACTTGAGAGGTTTGACTTACGTCAATCTATAGTGATGTCACTGAGAAAGTTGCAAGGCCGGTAAGCTGTTTCGATTGGTGGTCTCGTATTGAATGAGACCAGTTAGGGCTACGGAGTACTGAGCCGGTGTAGTAGCAACGCCCGAAATATAGTAAGAAATGGATATGACGCCTGGTACAGATGATCGACGGATAGCTAGAAGTCCATGCAATCTAACGGGGCCTGGTAGACGTGGCATCTCCACTAGGTAGACAAGCTGACAACCTGTTTGGAGTTAGTGAGTTGGTGCGTGGCATTTGCTGGCTAGAAGAACGAACACCATTAAAGATTCAGTAACCTGACTTCTTTCCATAACTCTCCCCCTCTCCCTCTAAAAGCAGTTATGATGTGAAAATATGTCTTTACGCTCCAATTCCGTTGGTCTGATAGACTATGCGTCTACTGAGATTTACAATCACAGTGCGATCAGACCTCCACGCTGCGGGAGCTATACTAAGAAGAATATCCATTGCGAGTTTGAAGATACGTTTGGACCGATAACACCAGAGCCTCTGTTCGCGCCCGTCTGTATTCTGGAAGCACAGATTCAGATTTTTGTTCATTTAATGTCAGGTTCGACGTCTCCTTGTCCCGGCTAGAGCAGGATGACGCTCCAAACACTGTGCTATTTTCTTGTCAAACCGCCAATAATGCCAACGGCACAAGGAGCCATGCCCAAGGGCCTGTTCGGTAGTACAAAGTAGGATAGCCTTTATTACAAGTCTGGCATTAATTTCATGTCATCTGTCACAAAGCAAAAATGGACATGGTCTGATCAACAGTCAGACGTTGAGTAGGGGACCAAGTGAGAAAGCCTATAATACGATATGGAGGCTGTCTAGAGAAGACTGGAGGAAAATCAATGAAGAAGAGAAAAATATTAGAGCTTTGGTAAGGTCTAGACCAAGCAATGTCGATTAGAGATGAATGGGCGAAGAACAGTCGGGCGTTTACTAGGGTACGGTAGAGACAAAAAGAAAAAAAAATGAGCCCCACCCGATTTGAACGGATAACCTTTCGATCTGGAGTCGCTGTGAATTTGTTAGAAGAAGTTCAAGATACTACTTGATTTAAGTGTGTACTTACAACGCGCTACCGTTGCGCCAGAGGCCCAATGGACGAGAAAATTGTTTTGTACTAGGTGCTAAGATGGAGCAAACACCTGCCTTGTACGCAGCGCAATATCCACATGCTACCAATCGCTTCATGATCAAGCCATTTTATATCTTAATTATGGTAATTTCCGTGTTATTATTTTTTAGCCTTTTTTCTCGAGTTAATTGAATCTCTTGTCCGATGCCAATGCTTTGATGCAAAGACAATCAGACGCAAGAAAGTATAGCTTGACACTAACATATCTTAATCGGAATGAGAACCGGACATTTCGAAGGTTGACTCAGACTAGTAGCTACGTTATAATAGTAGAGGATAAATACATATGAATAGGTATTGCAATACGGGAAGTGGTTGCTTTACTGCCTCTATACAGCGTCTGGATTAATCGGTGCGTCCTGAACTATATATTCGTGGAGCGAGTGGTATATTTATTGTTTCCTCTTTCAATTACACTGCTATCATGCACAGCACATTCTGGGTATCCTGGTAATCTATTCCCCCTTCACGAGCACTCCTCTGTATCTCATCTTGCCATCTCTAAGAGTCTGCATGGCCTCCTCAATACCCGCCACGGTCAACGGGAACGTCATCACCGTAGGCGCGATCTTATGTCTAGCCACAAACTCTAGAAGAGTACGAATGCCCTTCCGAGAAGCAACCAGGGATCCCTGGATACGGACACCCTTGAAGAGGACATCCAGCATGGGGACAGGAGAGGGCTCAAATGCGACCGTCAATGGGTAGATGCTGCCGTTGGTGTCCATGAGAGGCATGAGACTGCTCTGAGTTAGCAAATCCCCGGAAACAGATATAGACAGGTCCAAAAACTAGATAGACCCTATCTGAGATAAGCCTTGGAAAGGTAACTTACGAAGGATAGCTAACGGAGCCACTTCCACACAGCAACAGATGCTTAACAGGCCTGAAATCCTTGATAGGCTCCCCGGAACGGAAAACATGATACTCAGAGGCACCATACTCCATAGCCTCTGCTCTCTTAGCTTCAGAGCTAGAAAGAACGACAACCTCGCAGCCCAATGCGACAGCAAGCTTGATAGCAATATGGCCGAGGCCACCAATGCCCATTATAGCGACGCGGTCGGTCGAGCGGATGCCAAACTCAGTGAGGACAGCCCAAACCGTTGCACCGGCACACATAAGAGGGGCGGCATCGACCGAGCTGACTGTCTCTGGGATGGGGTAGACGCAGTTGACGTCCCAGACGGCTCCGTAGCTGAAGGTGCCATTGTCAAAGTCGTGGAAGCCGTATTGCTTCTGGTTGCGGCAGAATTGGTCCCAGCCTAGATTGTATTAGACGGTTAACCCGGATAGGGTTGAAGAACCACTTACCAGTCTCACAGTTATCACAAGATGTGCAAATGCTATGTGTGTATCCAAATCCAACACGGTCTCCCACCTTCACCGAGGTAACACCGGGTCCGAGAGCCTTGATGATACCGATACCCTCGTGTCCAAGCACCTGGCCTGATTTCAGGTAGTGTTCATCTGTCCCACAAAGGCCGGAGTGTGTTGTCTCAATAAACACTTCGTTGTATTCTAGTGTGCGTGTCGTCTTATCGGCAACAATCTTGCCCTCAGGGGAGCCACGGAAGACATCGAATGTGACGTTCATTTTGTTAATATTATGATATGGTTATTGTTGAGAAACAGGTATCTATTAAAGCTGATATAAAAATGAAAGCAAGAATAAACCTACCAGCTATAGTTCGGGTCTGAACACCTTATGTACACCGACTCATCGAGCTCCATAACCTGGATAACCGTTGAATTCCACATTGTTCTTGGCGAGCAAAAGCCGACAGCCCTAATTTAGCATACGTACTATTTACCCATGCCATCCTTCATGTCTAGTGGATACGGGGCACGTTGAGATGAAGGAACGTTAGCCCGTGGACTCTGATCCACGGAAAAGTGGATATACCCGCCCTTCTGGGTACGCACTAGACTCGATACTGCAAATTTCTGCAGAGCGCTATCCACCTGAACCAACGAAGCGAACCTTCGAAAGTCTCCGAAAACATCTCCAGCGGGGGAACTGAAAGTCCGTCGGCTGTTCATTCTGCAAGTTGCGATCGATGTGGTCTATAATGTCTCCGAGCGTTCGGGTGTTTAGAATAAACAATCATCTTTTCTCGGGAAGTCTAGCCCGGGATTTGAACGTTAGTGAGACCAGACAAAAGTTTTCGAAGCTAGACCAGGTTCAGAAGTTGATGGAACTACGATCTTTGCTTGGAAGACACGATTGGATCTTTCGTGGTCATATTGGAGGCTCAAATAATTTGACGTAAGATACGACATCCCGAAGATATGTCGCCGCTAGCTGCAGCATATGAGATTCGAGCATCTTCGGAGGTATAAACCACTGCGCAGTATACTTTACATCTTGGCAGAAACATGTATATTTATATCCCGGTTCCACCATCGGCCGTTTTTCTTTTTTTTTTTTAAGCTCAGACCCTGTGTATAGATGATGCAGGAAGAGCCTGCAATGCTTCGTGTCCTACCTTAGAGGTAATTAAAGCGACGGCGAATTGCCAAGCACTTGAATATAAACTTAAGACAATATACAGCCAATTCTTTTAATCACTATAGTGTCAAAAGTCGGAGGAATGCTCAATCTACTCTGCCTTAAGTAGGTTGTCAGGGCTAATGGAGTATGAAAGCAAATACATTGAGAACGAAACACTTCAAAAAGGAAATAATACAATACAAACGAGAGTAACAATTTGTTTCTAAACGAAAGACAAAACTCGTAAACCCGAAATAAAGCCTCAGCAAAGTAGCATTCTGGCCGTAAATCAAGACCAAATCCAGACAACCTCAGACATCTCATCGAATAGAGCCCAAGTAGGCACCTCACTCACTGACTGCCATGATGCTTGATGACTTGAACATAAAGCCCATCCTTCTCAAAGCTCTCTTTAGGCCTTCGGCACTCTTGGCCGAATTGAGTTTCTTGATTGTCCATATCAGCCAGCAGGCTGTTAGCCTTCCTGATCAGCGCCGCCTGGACTTCACCGTCACTGCATTTCGCGGGAAGATCGATACTGACTCGTACCTGGGTGTACGAGTGCCGTGCAAAATCAACCCTCGTTGAACTATATTTATCGTTGAGAAGCTTCAAGTTCGAGAGGGTGAAACAAACGTCTTCTGGGGTCGGATTCTGCATTGTATTCTGCGCCTGCAGAAATCCTCGGCTCACATATGCCTGGATAGTGGCTCGTTGTGAATTCCCATGTTGAGACCATATCACATGCTGCGCAGCCTCCTCTCCTAGGGAGCTATCGAACTTCATCGGACCATTGACAACGTGGGCCCGTGGGAGTAGATTTTCCGAAGTCACATTATCGCTAAAGGAATGGGCGAAACAGAGCTGAAGAAGTAGTCCAAAGATGGTCACTTTAAGCAGGGCTTCCTGGGCAATCCAGGCCCGTAGGAAGCTTAAGGATCTCATGGTGACGAGGGATAGGGCAATTGAAGAAAATGAAAAGTATTGATTTGGATGACGTTGTAAGGGGGCATTTAAGACTTATATATCTTATCCCATCGACAACCCCTTTCCTGAGCGTGTTTCTAGATATAACACAGCAGACTGACGGGTTGGCAGTTTGAGATATTCAGTTTTCATTAATAAACCATTAGAGTTTCTTATAGTTTTCTATGGGATTTTTTATTTTTTAATAAATAACCTTAGTTGATTAATTCAATGCAGTAATTTCTAAGACAAAGATTAGCCCAATCCCGTGTTGCAAATACACTACGCCTGTTACCAAAGCCTTCGTCCTCTATAAAAGGGGGTAGCTGCTGAGATATTAAACCAGAAGGCTAGAACATTGAGCTAGGATTGCCCCGGCCGCATCGTAATATGTCAGCTCCAGAGATTATACACCAAGAATCAAGTGCAACACAGACTAGGATGTTAAAGAATCAATGCTATTCCAATATCGTAAGGTTGGTGGAACACGACCCGAGCACCGGGCACCTTAAGGAAATAAAACTTCTCTGAAAACTGCTGGTAAGCCTAGGGGCTAAGGCTCGTAGTTGTAAATTGCACATTTTGGGTAATGGTACCAAAGCTTTACCTTCTTTGTTTTATTGCCTTAGTTGTTGTGGACCTAGCATATCCCAATTGGTCGCCGAGGGAATTATTCAGAGCTATGGCTCTGAGCTGGTTGCGCCGCCAAGCTGTCGACACTGTGTCCCTAGTCATGTCATTCAAATGATGCTGCTCATGGGCTTTGGCGGCATTTCATCAATTACTATGCATCTAATCTACTACGGAATGTACCTGCTGTCTACTAGGGCTCACCCGCCAACTGTGTTCTGAGAAACTCTCCTTTACAGATGTGAAATGTTAAGTGTATCCCACCTCAGTGGCACTATCCATCTCCTCTACTTTAGCTGTGTTTTGGGACGAATGTGTCCGTCGGGCGTTGGCGGGATTACTACCCTATTTTTCGCCTTCCCCAAAGCTTGAACTGTACCACCTCGCACATAAACTAGCGGAGCATAGTCTATGGAGGTGATATAATATAAAAATATATAGCAGCCAGGATTTGCTGGTAATTACCTGTCCAACTACTCACCAGCCGGTGCAACATAGACAGATTGCTAGGTTGGGTAAGTGCCAGGAGTGATACCAAGCTGTAGCGGGCCTACTATAGATTCGTTTCGAGAGGAGTAATAGTTACTATACATGACCAAGTCTTCAAGTATCTGTCTATCTCGAAAATGATATCACCTCTCGAACCCCAGCCAAGACCTGTTGAAATGGTGTATTGAACCGTACCCGTGGCAACAAAACCATGGCATATCGTATTGCAATTGTAAACGGTGGACCTTTGAATTCCCTCTTCCAGTTAACTTTACCACTTTTCAATATGGTGTCCCGATATACTATCCTATAATCACTGGACATATCATCTCTGCTTTAGCTTAGTTCTAGTTTAGTTCTAGCTTAGTTTTCTATCATTAAAAAGACCAAAAACCAAAAAATAAAAAGAAAAAGAAAAAAGAAAAACGGAACCGG
>NW_015378630.1:0-16405 GCF_001204775.2 Aspergillus nomiae NRRL 13137
TCATGGGTCTCTCTTAACTTTCTGGCAGCAGCCACGCGGGATCCGGCTCATCATCTTCGTCGTCCGATCTAGAATGGTGTCAGAATGATGTTCTTCGACATCCTTTAATAGATCAGCGGGAGGGTCAGGGTTGTCGAAATTAAGGGGATCTTGATGTGGATCATGCAGGTTATCTTCTCCAGGCTTGTCAGGCACCCTTCGTTCTGAAGACAGCGAAGGTTCTTCATCCCAAATATCGAAGGCGTCAAGAAGCATTTCTCGCGCTTCTCGCAATGCTTCGAGTTCCGCCGCAATGCAACAGACAAGCAATTTCCAGTCCCTCTCCTCTGCAACTCCTAGATAGTGTTCCACGTGCCCTGTGGTATTGTGTAGGTCTTCCAAAATCCCACGAACATGGTCAAGTTCGGTGTTATTCTCAACAGCCCTAGAAGATTCTAAAACTTGCGACTGATTCTGTATTGAACGGCGCATGGCTACCTTGAGCCGTCTTTCGAATCGACAAACTTCTAAAACAACTTGTTTCCAGACTCCCCCTCCGGCTTCAAGTGCCTGTATCTCAAGATCTACTTCTTCTTGTCTCTTTCGCATTTCGGACTGCTCCGTTGTCCAATGCTCTCGGGCCATCTCAAGCGTCCGGCGTTTAGGGTTCAATGAATATAATGTTGCACCATTAGCGAAGCTCGATTGGGGTGGGACAGGGGGTTTCTGAAGGAACTTTTGGATCTCCGACTCTAACAGGGATAAGGAGGCCTTGTAGGAGGATAACTTGGAGTCCACCGAGTTTTCCATGTGTGCTAACTCTTCCATGACATGACGATGCCTGGCTCTCATTTGAGACAGCTTCGTCTCCAACTCATGAATGTCCGCCTCTAGCCTATGACCTTCCTCTCGAAGTTCCTTGGTGCGTTGACTTTCTCTATTGTTGTGAATTGTCGACACAGCATCCTCGAGCCCGGTTTGTTTGGCGATAAAGCCGTCAATTTCATCCAGCGCGTCAGTTCGTACAGCAACACAAGCTGTGAGTATTTCTCGCTCCTCCTCCCTAAGTTTCAGCAAGTCAAATATGGATTTGAAAATTCCTTCGCGCGCAGCACGCAAGCTAATCTTTTCCGCAACCGGTTGTCTGACTGGGACAGTCGAGGGCATCTGCAGGACATTGATTTCTGTGGAAGGGGTAGAGCTTCCAGTAGGTGTCTCGTTTAACTGAGGTCCTTGGAGGCCTGATAGGAGACCTTCGCTTTGAGCATCGATCAGAGCCTGTAGGTTATGTTGGATGTGTTTCGCTTGACGGTTAATATAAATGAGAGGATCTTGGTGGTAGGCAGACGCCCTAATGGGCAGAGAAAAGAGACGTGAATCCCCATTTCTCGGAAGGGCTGTCGACATGATTAAACAGGAAGATGGTTCACCTGGTTTATGGGCTAGAGAGAAGCTACTCGGACATTGAAATTGGAAAATAAAAATCTCTTATCGAATTCACAAAAAACTAGAATATAAGGTGCCTAAAAGCAAGTCAGAGCATTGAACCTGACTTAGATGTGTGACCTTTGTTGGTAGCTCTAAAAGGTTGTGTCTGTTAAGTGGGCTCGTGACCCTTTCGGGGAGCTTGAGCCCATGCCATCATAGATCACGTGAGATCTCTAGGGGTTTCTGCAGGAACCACGGGAACCTTTCCATCAGCCTGGAAGCCCGTTGACGTGTGCCTCATCTACGAAGCTTCCTGATCACTCCGAATCTCTAACTGCTGTCCGTTTTTTCTTGTATCCTTTCCCTTCATCATCCTCTTCCCGGTAGATCTCGCTATTACTGGTCTTACGTATAGACTCGAGCCCCTCATCATCCCCGTGGGCCAATTTGACTATTATAAAGCTCCGTTGAAGCTGTCGCCTCATCCCTCAGCGATAGCATAATCCGTTAGACATGGTTGGACTCGCTTCGGCTGCTGGCCTCGTCGGCTTCCTTTCTGAGCCAGATCCTGAGCTGCGGGTTTTTGCCTTGAAGACCTTAGACTCTCAGATTGATTTGCTCTGGACAGAAGTGGTGGATGCTGTCCCGCAAATGTATGGCTTCCCTCCGAGCTTATGACATCTCTTCCATCATGGCAGGCCTTCGGTCTTGGGCGTGATTTTATCCATACCATCAAACAAATTCCTTCCAGGGAGTCCGCGCTAACATGTTACATTTAGAGAGGCTCTTTACGAAGATGAGACTTTTCCAGAACGCGAGCTCGCTGCTCTTGTCGCCGCTAAAGTTTACTATCACCTCCAAGAATATAATGAGAGTATGGTATTTGCACTCGGTGCGGGGAAGCTTTTCAAGTTAGACAACGGAGGCGAATTCGAAGAAACGATTATTGGTATGTTTGTATGCTCCTCGGAAGATACACGGAGGGCCGCCCTCTAACGTGATATGACACACAGCTAAATGCGTTGATACTTTCATCTCCCTCTCTGCTGCTCAAAGACCTGCCGCTGGTGACCAGCCGGCTAATCTCAATACTGCCTTCCCCACTTCCAGCGATGGTGCTACAAGCACCTCTGCTAGTTTGACGTCCCCGATCACTCCGTTTTCGCAGTCTGCCTTACCATCGAAGT
Source organism: Aspergillus nomiae NRRL 13137 (assembly GCF_001204775.2). Classification (NCBI taxonomy): domain Eukaryota; kingdom Fungi; phylum Ascomycota; class Eurotiomycetes; order Eurotiales; family Aspergillaceae; genus Aspergillus; species Aspergillus nomiae. Next base: position 2,595 of record NW_015378630.1, read on the forward strand.
CGCTCCTTTCTCGACAAGAAGTACCAGGTATTGATGCAACTTACCCCGGTGGCGATGATGCCAGCGTGAACCAGGTTGAAACGCCACTTGTCCTGAAGAGAGGTGTTCAGGGCCAGTTACAGGCCGTTGTGGAACGTCTGTTTGAGCAATGCTTCATCCAAAAGCGATATCGCCAGGTGATCGGAATTGCCATCGAAGCAAAGAGCTTGGACGTGCTTCGGAAAACCATCATTCGGGCAAGTGAAGACGAGAAGAAACAGAACGGCGAGTCTCGAAGGAGTGAAGAACTGATGGAATACGTACTGGATATCTGCATGGGTATTGTACAGGAGCGTGCATTCCGTCACGAGGTACGTCTTTTGTCCGCGTTACAGGGACTCCGGAACTAATCTACTTTCCAGATTCTCAAACTCATTCTTGACCTCTTGAATGAGATCCCTAATCCCGATTATTTCTCGATAGCGAAGTGCGTCGTATACCTCAACGAACACTCTATGGCATCTGTCATTCTCCGCCAGTTAGTGGAGAAAGGCGATGCACGGTCCCTTGCAGTGGCATATCAAATTTCATTTGATCTTTACGATAACAGCACACAAGAATTCCTTCAAAAAGTCCGTCAGGAAATTGCCGAGTTGGTACCAGAAGTGGAGGTTGAAGAACAGCAAGACACAGCGGAAAGTGACCGGGAGCCGAAGGAGTCTGATCCTTTATTGGAAGACCAGTCCAGCTCGTCACAGCCCAGGTCTATCGGGGCCAACGATGACAAGTCGAAGCTATCCTCTGAATCACGGTCGGCGTTTAAGAACATCCTCGATATCCTTGACGGCATTAAGAGTATCCAACTAAACTTGGAGTTTCTGTACCGAAGCAACAAGGCTGATATCGCTATCCTTAACAAAGTTCGGGATAGCCTGGAAGCTCGGAATTCTATCTTCCACACCGCTGTCACACTCTCCAATGCTTTTATGCATGCGGGTACCACACACGACAAGTTTTTCCGGGACAATTTAGAATGGTTAGGAAAGGCTGTCAACTGGTCCAAGTTCACCGCTACGGCTGCTCTTGGTGTCATCCATCGTGGTAACTTGAGCCAGGGCCAAAAGCTCCTGCAGCCGTACCTTCCAAGGGAGCATATTGCCGGTGTTGGAGGATCAGGCTCAGTCTACAGCCAAGGAGGCTCGTTGTACGCCTTTGGTTTGATATATGCTAACCATGGCGGTATGGCTGTTGACCTTATTCGCGACCACTTCAAGAAGGCGACCGAGGAGGTTGTTCAGCATGGTGGAGCTTTAGGTCTAGGTGTCGCCGGCATGGCAACTGGCGATGAGGGTATCTACGATGATTTGCGAACCGTCCTGTATTCTGATTCAGCCATCAACGGTGAAGCTGTTGGTTTGGCCATGGGTTTGGTCATGCTGGGAACAGGTAACATGAGAGCTCTCGAGGATATGATTCAGTATGCCCATGAGACACAACACGAGAAGATCGTCCGCGGTCTGGCTATGGGTATGGCTCTGATCATGTACTCCCGCCAAGAGGCTGCTGATGAGCTGATCAATGGCCTTTTGGGCGACCCTGATCCCACTCTCCGTTACGGTGGTATCATGACTATTGCTCTCGCCTATTGTGGCACCAGTAGCAACAAGGCTGTCCGTAAGCTCCTCCATGTTGCTGTTAGCGATGTCAACGATGATGTGCGACGGATTGCAGTCCTGAGCTTGGGCTTTATCCTGTTCAGAAAGTACCAGAGCGTGCCTCGTATGGTTGAGCTCCTTTCGGAGTCCTATAATCCTCACGTACGGTATGGTGCTGCCATGGCACTCGGTATCTCATGTGCTGGAACGGGCTTGGATGAGGCCATCGACCTGCTTGAGCCGATGCTCAAAGATTCCACGGACTTTGTGAGACAGGGAGCTCTAATCTCTCTGGCCATGGTGTTGGTGCAGCAGAACGAGGCCATGAACCCCCGAGTCAGCACCCTTCGCAAAGTCATGATGAAGATGATTGGAGATAGACACGAGGATGCTATGGCTAAGTTTGGTTGCGCCGTCGCCCTGGGTATCATAGATGCTGGTGGCCGGAATTGCACTATTAGCCTTCAGACACAGACTGGCAATCTCAATATGCCTGGAATCGTCGGTGCTGCTGTATTTACGCAGTACTGGTACTGGTTCCCTCTTACCCATTTCTTGTCGCTCAGCTTCGCTCCCACTTCTGTGATCGGCGTGGACCAGAAGCTTGAAGTTCCTTTCTTCAAGTTCCACAGTAATACTCGGCCGAGCCTGTTTGACTATCCTCCCGAACAACAGGTCAAAACCGAGGAAGCTCCTGAGAAAGTCAAAACTGCCGTGTTGTCCACCACCGCCCAGGCTAAGCGTCGTGCACAGCGCCGAGAGAAGCAGCAACGACGAGAGAGCATGGATATTGATCAGACACCTACCACACCTAAGGTTTCGGATCAAATGCCAGATAGAATGGAAACGGACGACACCGCCAAGGTGGAGGATGACACTAAGGAAGGGGAGAAAGAGTCTGGAGAGGGCCAAAGAAAGAAGGTGGAACGGGAACGGGTTGGATATGAGCTCGAGAACATGTCAAGAGTCCTCCCCGCTCAACTGAAGTACCTCACATTCCCTGATCCACGGTACGAGCCGGTCAAACGGGTACGTATCTCTTGCATTCAGTCCTTGTGTCTAGATTGATCAGATATACTAACTGCGCAACAATAGCCTACCGGTGGAGTGGTTGTCGTGCTGGATAATAAACCAGAGGAACCACGGGAGACGATTGAGATGAAAGCAAGTAAGGAGGTCAGGCAACCTACGGCGGCGGCAGAGTCTCTGCAAGACCGACTGCAAGCTGCCATGGGCGCCGCGGCCCTCCAAACCCCTCAACGGGGCTCGAGCCGCTTGGCTGAGGCAGCTGCAGGAGCCGCTGCTGCTGCGGGTGTTTTGACAGCTGTTGATGAGGATGACGAGGATGACGAGGAGGCTCCTGTCCCCGAGGAGTTTGAGTATGAAACCGACGGTGATGAGGACTAAGCGGATGGTCACATCCGTGATCTTTGCACTGGTTGTATTTCTAGATTAATTATGGATCTATGTCTTATTGAAATGACAGCAGTGTTGCTGCCTTACTTCCTTAAATATCTACTTGCGAATGCGTTTGTTATGTGGGGCCGGTGAAATACATAGCATTGCATGTTTATATCAGTTTCTATTTTCCCACCGAAGCTATCCACCTATTAGTATCTACTAGTCTCCAGAAGACTCGTAGATGTGTAAATGGATTAGTTAAGCCTGAGGGGTGACTATTCCATGAGAATGTTCGATCAGTAGGTCCAAGAGGCATGGTGAACTGGATTCCATGTAAATATCATTATCCAATATACACTTTAACTGACAATTTGGGAAAAGCATCTCATGATCTTTGGTCGCCCTTCATTGATGCCGTACATAATAAGGACTCGAATGCTAGTCCGAACGAGTCCAGACGGTGCTCAGCCAGACTATATATGGGTTTACTTGAAATATATATACAGAGCGAACTGGCACTTTCTGAGAAGACCACTTGAGCCTCAAAAGGTTGCTTTCATCGGACAAATTACTACTCAACTATCACTGTCGTTGCTATTGTCCGACTCGTCCTGGCAATCCAAGCTTCTCTCTGTCGCGTTAATAGCGACCACCACAGCGACGAGGAACGCTATGGGTATACGCCAGCCCGTGGCGCATGAAACTCCAGGGAATCGGCTCAAGAGACACACAGGGAGGGGATGTGTGGCAGAGAAGAATCGTGGTTACATCGCTGTAGGGGTGTAGCTTGGCTCTATGACCGCTTTTGAATAGGTTATAGGGAGCCCCATACAAAGCACCGTTCCTATCCTTCCCCGATGATTATTTCTTTCGCGACCTCAGCCCGCAAAGATCTTTAATTTCTGATCCCAGCCCCCTGTTGCGATCACGCAGCGCATCTGGACATTGGCAGGGTTTTCACCACCAGCCCCATTCTTATCATTTCCTTCTCCCTCCGCTGCGCCGTCTCCGCCGGGTACATTCTTGGCAACTCCTGGAGCCCATCGCAGGGAGGTGACGAAGCTTTCGTGGGCGTCGAGCGTCTTGACGCACTTTCCTTGTTGGTTCAAGTCCCAGCATCTTAAGGTCTTGTCGTCCGATACTGAAAGGAGGTATTTTCCTGCCGGGTGGAACACCAGCGCCTGAACCCAGCTATCATGGCCCACTAACGTCATAAGACACATCCCGCGGCTGTCCCATATCTTAATAGTGTTGTCTCGTGACCCGGTCGCCATGAAATCAGCTCCGTTTGTAGAAGAAGGGCGTTTCCCTAGTCCGGCCAAGGGTGCCAGGAACTGGTATGACGTAGGCGGGGCAAAAGCGCAGCATTCAATGAAATTCTCGTGACCAAGCATCGTTCGTTTATGTTCTATATTCGATACAGTAGAGATATCCCATAAACGGGCGGTCATGTCTTGTCCCGTGGAGAAAAGAAACCTCCCGTCAAACGAGATGCTAACATCCCGCACCCAGTCAGTATGGCCGTTTATTGTCTTCACACAATATCCGGTTGTGACATCCCAGATTCTCATATCGTTGTCTCTGCTTGCGCTCACCAGCAGATTTCTAGATGGTATAAAACGAACCGCGCTGACGATGTGATCGTGGCCTTGCAGGGTCCGGATATTCTTATAATTGTCTGTCGGTTTCCATAACTTAATAGATAGGTCGGAGCTGCAGGAAGCCAGAAGGACATTATCCCGCGGCCCGCCGTAATCAACATCCCGGACTGCTCTTGTATGGCCCTTAAGCGTCAGTTCAAGCTCCCCGAGCTCCCAGTCCCATATCTTTATCGTGCAATCGTCGGAGCCGGAGGCAATGGAGGAAAATGTCGGGTGGAAGGCAACACAATTTACTTTATCTCGATGCGATTCTAGTGAATAGCGAACCGTACTCGGAAGCCAAGAGGCTGGATCTTGGTTTCGCTTTAAACGGGAGGCGGGTGTGGAGTTATCGAGTTCGGATTGAAGCGCCGCATTTCTCGACTCAAGATCCATTATCTGTCGTGAAATGAAGATTAGATGTCACCGCGCCGCTAGTGAGTAATACGGTGGACGAAACAGAGGATCTGAAGCGCAGACATGCCTTTTTCTGCAAGCGGGCAATGCTTGTCCATTTTTTCTCCAGCATCCCTTCGTACCTTTTCGCTGTAGTTGGATCAAACGCATCTTCGCTGAGGTTCACTTCTCTCCGGAGTGCGGCCGCGGTGTCTGGTAGGTCGCTCGCCACGAGGTATGCTATCATTGACTTGTGCCTATACGCGTATTTAGCTTTCGCCAGCGACTAGCTCGCATGGGCCAGACTCACAGCTCCTCGGCTTGCCGATTAGTTAGTAAGGGAGGCATAGCGATGCGGGGTCGTATGAGAGACCCGACGGGAATGCGCTGTCCTGCCAAAAATGTGGCGACCTAACGGAATGTTCGACCTGCAGTACTGGAATAGGGAAATCGACGATAATGACGACTTAAAGGAGTAGTATTTATCGGTTGATAAGGATCGGTGAGGTCTCCAGGCCTTGGCTTGTCAATAGAGGCGTGCCCGGATAAACATATTTCCTATTCTTATCATCCAAAAGCTCTCTCTTCGAGGACAACAAACATCAGAGATGTTGGTTAGACTTGTCTGTCACCCACAGAACTGCCCGAATGGCGACGCGGCGGCACCCGCTGCCCCAGAAACCCTAATTGGCTCGGGCGGGATGGAAATAAATCCGAGTCCGAATCCGGTAGTTTATCGATATCGAGTTGACACAGCGAAGTCGCAGGACTGACCGTTGGCGATATAAAATGTGGATATGTTGTGAGGACATCTTCCCACGAGCTCATTAGCTCTATAGCTGAACTAGGGGTGGTCCAAGTCAAATTCCCTTTCTCGGGGGACAAATGAGCCGCTGTTGATATGACTCTCGGGCGTGTTTACTCCCTGCTAGTTACGGATATATCACGGGATTCGATGACGGCGCTACGGCAACAGATCAGGGGTTCACGAATCTCTGGACACTCTCGGCACCGGTTCATATATCTTTGTCGATGTCTCTAGCTGCACACACACCCACATGCAGAGATCTTCTTAACATGTACTTGGTGTTGAACCCCGATACCTGACCTGGTTCGGCTAATGTACAGACTCTAGCACCAAATATCAATATCTTTGGCCTTCTGCCCTACATCTCGTCTGTACAATTGACTAATACATACAAAGGCAGCCCTGGCCCTAGGTCTCGGACACGCGAAACAGTTGTCTAGTGACATTATAACACGCTACCAAAATGATGTCATTGACGAAGTTGTGCAATATGAGCCAGGGAGGTGCCGATTTTTCTGCATTTGCAGCCCATCAGAAAGGAAAAGCCGAGTGGAAGAGCAGGTCTGTTTTCAAGGTGAGTAGTAAGAAGTATAGGCTATACTCTAGGGAGTATATACTGCGATGGACCCGTGATGGACACGCAGTCCACTATGATTGAGAGACACTATACCCTTTATAGTAACTCACTGGGAGCACCGGCCATTTAGCAGTGTAGGAAGTACGGAGTATCTCTTTCTTAGTGCCGGCAACAAATCACGGAGATACGGCACGATACTACGATAGACAGGGGCTGGTAGTGTTGAAATTTGGCTGAACCCATGGTTTCACATGTCGAGGTCCCATTTCTGATTAGTTTCCCGACCTTGTAAATGTAAAAAGAGTCTCCAAATGTCTGGGGCAGATGGACGTCACGTGGATAATCTCTCGGCAGCCTCGGCACTTGCTCGATGTGGACAGACAGAGCATGACGCAGAAAGACACCGATGGGCCAATCACCGAAGGATTAACAGGCCAGCAAATGACCTGCAGAATGCTTACCTCAGCGGCGACACTGGCCGAGGTGAAGAATCGATGACCCTGATTGGACAGCACGTTGGTCCTCACTGATCGGACATGTGAAAGGCCTCTCAACAGCTGCCAGTGGATTAAAAAATAAAAAAAGTGACCACCTGCTATCCAAAACATTTCGCTGGCTACCGAGGACGCTTGTGTGTTGATCGCTGAACATTTTAGGCTTTTGTCCGAGTGCCTTACCTCCACTGCTTATTTTCCTTCATCCCAACTGGTCCTTGCGACAGTTCCCCGTGACGGAGACCTCCGTGTCATCCATATATCTATCCACCCTCTTCCCTCCGTCTTACCCCAGATTCTCTTCTCCATACCCCTCTGTGTTTTAGTGCCGATTACTCCAAGAATCGTATCGTCGCTGCACACACTGCTGGCCCTCGAGAGCTCGTAATCTCTCCCCCCCATACTTCTTCTGGTCATATATTGTTCGTTCCATTCTCACACACGATCATGTCCAAAACTTTCTCAAAGGAAGACGTCGCATCGCATAACAAGCCAGATAACCTCTGGGTTGTTATCGATGAAGATGTTTATGACTTGACCAAGTTTCAGGATGAGCACCCTGGTATGTTTGAACAGTTCCGTGGATCGTTACATGTATTCACGCGATGCTAACGTCACTCTGCATAGGTGGAAAAAAGAGTACGTCCTAATACCTACTATCCTCGATGGGGGTATCGATGTTAATTATGCACATTTAGTTCTTTCGCGGGTCGGAGGAAAGGATGCTTCGAAGCAGTTCTGGAAGTATCACAACGAAGGAATTCTCAAGAAGTACAAGGGCAAGCTGCAGGTTGGTTCCTTGAACACAAAGGCCGCGGCTGCACCGGCGCCGGAACCAGCAGCAGCAACCAAGGAAGCCCCCAAGCCTAAGCAGGCAGCTCCAGTGGACGTTTCGGCCCAGTCGTCCGAGCCTCAAGACCCTTATGGTGACTTGATTCCCTTTGCCGATCCTTCATGGTATCAAGGCGTAAGTTTGCCTGGGGCACATAACTCGGGAAACTACAGGCTAACCACCGATTTCCCGACAGTACTCCTCTCCATACTTCAACCAGACTCACGCAGCTCTCCGCGATGAAGTTCGCCAATGGGTTGAGTCTGAGATTGAACCCTACGTGACCGAATGGGATGAGGCAAAGAATGTTCCCGATCGTATTTACAAGCAGATGGGTGAGCGGGGCTACCTTGCAGGTCTCTTGGGTGTCAAATACCCTGTCAACCACACGGACAACCGTGTCCAGTCTGTCGCCCCTGAAAATTGGGACTTGTTCCACGAGATGCTCCTTACCGACGAGCTGTCTCGCGCAGGTAGTGGTGGTCTTGTCTGGAACTTGATCGGTGGCTACGGTATCGGTTGCCCCCCACTAGTCAAATACGGCAAGAAGCCTCTTGTTGACAGAATCCTCCCCGGCATTTTGAACGGCGATAAGCGTATCTGTCTTGCTATTACCGAGCCAGATGCTGGAAGCGATGTTGCTAACCTTACCTGTGAGGCTAAGCTCACCCCTGATGGCAAGCACTACATTGTCAACGGCGAGAAGAAGTGGATTACCAACGGTGTCTATGCCGATTACTTCACTACCGCTGTTCGTACGGGCGGGCCCGGTATGAATGGTATCAGCGTCCTTCTCATTGAGAGAGAGCACGGTGGAGTCAGCACGAGGCGCATGGACTGCCAGGGTGTCTGGAGCAGCGGCACGACTTATGTCACCTTTGAGGATGTTAAGGTGCCGGTGGAAAACCTCATTGGAAAGGAAAACCAGGGTTTCAAGGGTAGGCCTCCTAGCGCTGTTGCTTTTCTTTCTACAGTTACTAACCGATTGTGTAGTCATCATGACCAACTTTAACCACGAGCGCATTGGAATTGTCATTCAGTGTGTCCGATTTGCTCGTGTGTGCTACGAGGAAGCGATGAAGTATGCCCACAAGCGTAAGACCTTTGGCAAGAGACTCATCGATCACCCTGTTATCCGGATGAAGCTCGCACACATGGCCCGTCAGATTGAAGCGACGTACAACTGGCTGGAAAACATCATCTATCAATGTCAGTCCATGGAGGAGACTGAAGCGATGCTCAAGCTGGGCGGTGCAATCGCAAGTCTCAAGGCTCAGTCAACGACTATCTTCGAGTTCTGCGCTCGTGAGGCTAGTCAGATCTTTGGTGGTCTGAGCTACAGCCGCGGCGGCCAGGGTGGTAAGGTGGAGCGGCTATACCGTGATGTTCGTGCCTACGCTATCCCTGGTGGAAGTGAGGAGATCATGCTGGACCTGAGTATGCGTCAGAGTCTACGTGTGCACAAGATGTTTGGCATGAAGTTGTAAATGAGCGCACTTGGTTTTCTTCTCGTATATTTATTCCCCCTCTTCGTCCTTGATGTTGTTTGGATATAACCTTGGTTTTGGGCATATAGAGCTTTTTATATCCGGCTCACCCGGCAGTTTAGTGATCTCTTAGGTTCAATTCACTGTACTATATCTTGCTTGGACCACTTTTCTAAAGAGTAGCATGATCCCACCCAAAAATACGAAAGGCCACCTGGCCTTGAAATACTTGTAGATTGAGCTCTAGTGTATGGTCTTGGGTATTCCTGACATGGGCCTTGATCGTTCATCCTGGTTACTAGAGCGATACGTACAAAGCTGCGGCATGAACTGGCAGAAGCACTTTTATCTCTGTTTGGTAGGCATATGCAAGAAATATTTAAGACGATATCGGCGTGTGCTCTCAGCAGCTTAAGTGCAGTGGTCAGGATGTGAAAGGACTAGACGATAGCATAGACTGACCAACTTAGCATAATCCAGGAGGTCTTGTATGGGCTGGTTGCAGATAGCACTATATATTAGTGGTTCCCTGTTCAAGATCTGCTCAGTATAAAATCTTCGCAGGTAACAACATTCACGTTTTAAGGTTCCCAGTCTATTTAGCCCGTGGCGAATGGCCGGGGAGTCTCTAAAGATTATATCGAACAAGAATGAATCTGCATGGGAAAAGTTGAAAAACGAGAGAAACCGTAGCTACAAAAGAGATCTAGAGCGAATGATGCTCATTGGCTCAATCAGAGCACTAGGAAGAACTCCGTCGCCGCAGTTGAGCCAATTGCGCAACCCATGGATTCGTCTTCAACAAGCCTCCGACAATCTTATAAAGACCACTGATCTTGCGCCACCTCCCACTTCTTCTGTTACAGCTTGCTACCCTGGTGGGCTTCATCTTCTTGTGGTCTGGTGTGGGTAGTTTCCATCCTTTTTTCTCTCGCCCTCTCACCTCCGATTGACTCGTGCCGTGATCGCGGACTCGGCGAAGGATACGCCGCCCGCCTGGCTGGCCGAAGCAACAGCAAGGCTGTTTGATACCCATTTTTCGTCCTGGAGTTCTTCGTGAATCGTGGAACCTCAGCGATTCCCTATCCCGATTACATAATAAGTATTGCGCCCTTTCGTCTTACCTTGGATTCGACGGTGTTCTCGGTTTTCTACGCCTTATCCGCGATCTCGATTTCTCCCGAACTGTATGCTCGAAAGCTCAAAGTGATCTAACTGTGACTTCCTTCGCGCCACTAGGTCGTTCATAATCATTATACGGCCCTCTTGCGACTCATATCTCAACCACTTAGTCCGAAAATACCCCGAACCAAGCCCCAGTTCGAAACCACTTTATTAACACTCCACGCAATATGTCACGAAACATGTTGGATCACGACTTCGGTTCTGAAGAAGAAGACGATGACTTCAACCCCGCCCCCGCATACGATTCAGACAATGAAGACGCCAGGGTCAGTACTACAGATACCTTAGTCGATAGTAGCTGGTGGTGCTAACACGTATGGGGGTTATAGCCGACGCATCAAGATCGGGACGATGATGACGATGAAGAAGATGTAAAGCCTACACGACGGGTGGAACGTCGAGTCGGTAGCGAGGAGGCTGAAGATAACGACGATGCCGACGGGCATGACGACGAGGAAGATGAGGAGAACGATGATGACGAGGAGGAGGAAGAGGAGGAAGATGACGATGAAGATGAAGGGGGTGCCGTGTCTGTGAGTGCTAGCACCATCTGGGCTGCTCCTGATTCCATCGTAGCCAATACTGACCATCGTTCTTATTAATAGCGACCCAAAAAGCGCAGAAAGAGAGCGGGTGTGCACACTTTCTTCGAGGAAGAGGCCGGCGTCGATGAAGATGAAGATGAGGCCGAAGATGAAGAGGATGAAATGGCCGAACTTGGTGGGGAAATGCATCCAGATGATATGGATGCGCTGCCTGTCGGCGCTGAGACCGACGACCGTCGCCACCGACAGCTCGATCGCCAGCGCGAGCTTGAAGCCAGCATGGATGCCGAGAAACAAGCGCAGTTGCTCAAAGAACGTTACGGACGGAACCGTGCTGCAGCCTCCGATGCAGTCGTTGTACCGAAGCGTCTACTACTTCCTAGTGTCGAGGATCCTAGCATCTGGGGTGTCCGTTGTAAGCCCGGCAAAGAAAGGGAGGTTATTTTCGCCATCCAGAAACGTATGGAAGAGCGACCCATGGGCTCTCGCAACCCTATGAAAGTCATTTCTGCCTTTGAGCGTGGAGGAGCTATGAGTGGGTACATCTATGTTGAAGCCCGCAGGCAAGCGGACGTCATGGATGCATTGCAAGATATGTCCAACGTCTACCCACGGACGAAGATGATTCTAGTTCCTGTGCGAGAAATGCCGGACCTTCTCCGGGTGCAAAAGTCTGAAGAACTCTTGCCCGGTGGCTGGGTTCGTATCAAACGTGGCAAGTATCAAAACGATCTGGCCCAGATTGAAGAAGTTGAAACCAACGGTCTCGCTGTGACTGTTCGCTTGGTTCCGCGTCTAGACTATGGCTTGAACGAGGATACCGGTGCGCCTTTTATGGATCCCAAGAGGAAGCGTCCTGGCATGAACCCCGCGGTGGCCCGGCCGCCTCAACGTCTGTTCAGTGAAGCTGAAGCTAAAAAGAAACACGGAAAATATCTTTCGGCCACGTCAGGATTGGGTGGAAAATCCTGGAGTTATCTAGGAGAGACCTACATCGACGGTTTCTTAATCAAGGACATGAAGGTACAACATTTAATCACGAAGAATGTGAGCCCGCGGCTTGAGGAGGTTACCATGTTTGCTCGAGGCTCAGAGGACGGCACTGCCAATCTAGATCTTGCGTCTCTCGCGGAAACACTCAAGAATTCCACGGCTGAAGACTCTTACCTCCCAGGGGATCCGGTTGAAGTGTTCCGTGGTGAACAGCAAGGCTTGATCGGTCGCACTACTTCTACTCGCGGTGATATCGTTACTTTACAAGTTACCGAAGGTGACCTTGCAGGACAACACATTGATGCCCCTGTTAAATCTCTCCGTAAACGCTTCAGGGAGGGTGATCACGTCAAGGTCATCGGTGGTAGCAGATATCAAGATGAGCTGGGCATGGTGGTCCAAGTTAAGGACGACACCGTAACGTTACTTAGCGATATGAGCATGCAGGAGATCACTGTGTTCAGCAAGGATCTTCGGCTGTCTGCCGAAACAGGTGTTGACGGAAAGCTTGGAATGTTCGACGTACATGACCTTGTACAGCTAGAGTGAGTTACTCGGCCCTATACTCATTGCTTGTTCCTTTATCTGACTTCTTAATAGTGCCGCTACTGTTGCTTGTATCGTCAAGGTTGATCGAGAGTCCTTGCGGGTTTTGGATCAAAACGGTTCGATTCGCACTATCCTCCCTACTCAAGTAACAAATAAGATCACACCGCGTCGGGATGCAGTTGCTACGGATCGGAATGGTGCGGAGATTAGACATGGAGATACCGTTCGCGAAGTATACGGTGAACAAAGGAACGGCGTGATCCTCCACATTCACCGTTCATTCCTGTTCTTGCATAACAAGGCTCAGGCTGAGAATTCCGGTATTACTGTCGTGCGTACAACCAACGTTGTAACAGTATCCGCTAAGGGAGGCCGGTCTACGGGCCCTGACCTTACTAAGATGAACCCGGCTCTGATGAGTCGTGGCGCACCTGGCAGCATGATGGGTCCCCCGAAGAGCTTCGGTCGCGACCGGATGATCGGAAAGACAGTCATGGTCCGAAAGGGGCCCTTCAAAGGTCTTGTGGGTATTGTCAAAGATGCGGGAGATGTGCAGGCACGTGTGGAGCTCCATTCCAAGAACAAGCTGGTGTCGATTCCCAAGGAGCTCCTCGTTGTCAAAGACCCCGTAACGGGCCAAACAATCGAAATGGGCCGCGGCAGAGGAGGACCACGCGTCCCTTCAGCAGCTCCACCATCAAACTGGCAGGGTGGCCGCACACCGATGGCAGCTGCAGATTCATCCAGGACACCTGCCTGGGGCGGTGCATCCTCCGCGAGGAGTAAGTCTTTCCATGTGTTATGTCTCTGGTCTACGATGCTAACAAAGCGCTTCAGCACCTGCTTGGGCTGGCGTGGGCGGTTCTCGCACACCAGCATGGAAGAACGATGGATCCCGTACATCGAACCCCTACGATGGAAGCCGCACCGCATATGGCGGGTTCGGCTCACGCACCCCGGCCTGGAACGCAGCGCCCGGACTCCCTACGGCGGTTCCGGCTCCGGCTCCGGCTCCGGACAGAGTGATTTCGACGCCTTCGCAGCCGGCTCCAGAACCCCGGCCTGGAACGCAAACTCCGGCAGTCGCACCCCAGCCTGGTCAGGAGCTACGGCAAGCAACGGCAGCAAAGACTCCCGTGGCTACGACGCCCCCACTCCAGGCGGAGCCTATTCTGCACCCACCAGGCGCATATGGCAGTGCTCCAACTCCCGGTGTCTCAGCGCCCACGCCTGGAGCCTGGGCCGACAGTGCGCCGACCCCAGGAGCATT
>NW_015378631.1:0-16395 GCF_001204775.2 Aspergillus nomiae NRRL 13137
AGATTCACTCTATTATAGCAATCATGTATATACGGAGATTTCTGGATCCTGACACATCAAAAATATCGTGGTTCAAGAGGGAATGTATACATATGAGCCGGTGTTGAACCGAACTCGAGCCGAGAAGAACCGAGATTGGGATCTATGGAAACACACACCCCTCTTCACCCCCACAGCGGTCGTGCCCTCTCTGTGATGAACGTCTGATATGGAATTGATTTACTGCTTTGCCAAATCGACTCATAAGGCAGGTTGTGATGAAATTTGCCCAAGGCGTCGTTTTTGCACTGGATTGTTTGTTTGAGTGGTTTGGTTTGTATGGCTTGTTTGTTTGTTATTCAGAGGAAGCAACACGTGACCTATTGTTTTTATTTCCTAGTGTGGTTTAGCGCTGTTGGACTGCGATATGAAAAGGAATGGATCAGAGTCAAGTCCAAGTAGTTGTACATGCCAAATAGACGTCAGATGATTACTAGCCGAGGTTCTTGGACGATCGGTGTTGAAAGGTGCTATAAATTATACCACTATCTGGAAGGATAGATTCAAAGTTAGGACGATTTACCATCCACACCAGACTACACTGGATGATATGATCGCCCCTTGGGCAATAAGCAAGCGTGGCAAAAGAGTCATGCTTTGAAGTGTTCTGATGTTCAATAGGCCAAGTCGCGCATTTCCTGTGGCTCATCAAGTCTATTTTCCCACTTGTACTCCGGTCGATAGCGTAAAACCCTTATGCAGTCTATCATTAGCATCCGAAGCGGGTGTAGACTCAACGTCAAGTTACAACCTGTGACTTTCGATCTCACGGGGCTATGCTATTGACGTGGAATTTCGCTCTATTTCTATGTACGACAGGTGGCGGATATACTCTAGTCTTGCACACCCTGAATCAGGTTTTTGATCCCTTCTCCCCGTGCTGTCTTATCCCAAGCCTGCGGCGCGTGTTCGAAAGGTGTCACGCTGGTAATTAAGCGCTTAACGTCAATGGATCCCTTGGTGAGCAGCTTTAGAGCCAGCTCATAGTCTCCCGGTCCGTACCGAAAGCATCCATGGACGTGGAGTTCTTTCTGGGACAGGGCCAAGATCGGGATCTCGGCTTTTGGCTTCCCAACACCGGCTTGAACGTAACTGCCACCGCGCCGCAAGGCATATATGCCAACCTGGACTGGGCCTTGAGCACCGGAAGCCTCGATCACGGCATCGACCCCATCCGGGGCATTCAGCATATCTAACAAACGAGTGGCACTCTCCTCCGGTGCTTCGTCCAAACCGACAAGGAAGGTTTCGCAATCGAGGAACTCAGATCCGAATGACAGCTTGTGTTCCAGGATGTCGACCAGGATGATTCGGTGAGCGCCGAATGCCTTGGCGACTGCGCCGCACAAAAGACCGACCGACCCGGAACCCATGATGACAATGGTTTGGCCAGGCGTGATGTTGACCAGACGAGTAGCATGCACCGCCACGGAGAGCGGCTCCATGAGCACTGCTTCTTGAAGGCTCATCCCCGATGGTATCTTATAGACAAAATCTTCTGGCACCCGGTAATACTTGGTCAAGGTACCATGCACGTCGGGTGGTACTGCTGCAAATCTCATCTCTCTGCAGATGTTGTAGTTGCCATGTTTACAAGCCTTACAGCGCCGGCAGGGGATACCAGGCTCAATGGCAACAGGATCACCGACCTGAACGGACGTGACGGCTGTTCCGACCGTATGAATGGTTCCAGCAGCTTCGTGGCCCAGTACTAGCGGTTGTTCCTTGCTAACCTTCTTGTTGACTCCGCCGTGTTTCCAGAAGTGTACCTAGCGACTAGTGGGTGAGCAAGAGGGACATTCTGTGGGCACCCGGCCAACCCTGGGGCCCTGGGCTTCAGTATCTTACATCACTTCCACAGACTCCAACGTAGGCGATGCGGACGATAACATCGTGGGGATCCTGAATCTCCGGTACGGGAAGTGACTGTAGACGTGCGTCCCCCGGCCCATACAAGAACCAGGATGGGTTGTTACTCTCCATTTCCGGGACCTTGGGACTGCAAATTAGCTGACACCGTATTTATCACGCAGCAGACAATACGTGAAGTGCCCCAAGGAATACTCGCGCTCTTAAACATATTGCGTCCATGTCTCCACATCGGCCTCCCCAGCGAAACCCCGCAGTTGTTCGATCGGACATGCCCCGTACGCTTTCCCAAGTGGCATTAGTGCTCGCCTCGTGCATATTGAAGATATGTTCATACTTACTGTACAAGGTGTGACTGACCCAAGTCAAAGGGGTGGCTTTTGTAAGAATTTCCGCAGATGGTACTGGAGGACCTTGAATCGATTGACCTAGGGACGAGTGTAGCAGTAAGATATAATTGCCCAGGTGCCATGTAGAAAGCAGGTCGTTGAATTAGAATAACTCAAAACACAAGCATATTATCCATCAGGACATCTTGGAATGTCGGATTCGATTGAGCAAGAAGCCACTCAACTCCGCAAGGCAGGGGGTGGCGTCGTCATGGGTGAAACCTGGACGCCTTTTAGCGAACAAGGATTTGAGGAATCCCCTGTGAAGCTCGAAAGGTATAGCCTGAATAACCTTTTTATGGGGTTCTCAGACTAAATAATGATGTGTCCTCTGGGCAGTGAAAGCCCATATCTATACTTGTACGAAGTTGCACACACGGCCGATGCCACCATACTATCCGTCTATCCTCAGTGCAAATCTGACTGTGCAGCAATGTCCTGACTGTTTCTTCCATGGCTCAATTGAAGTTGAATATTGCCTCTCATAGCCGAGGAGGAATATATCTCCGCGGAGCTTATCCCTTGCATCTTAATTCCGAATCGTGCTGAAGGCTCGGCTGATTCTAGGGACGACTGGGACTTCGAGGGGCTAGGCGCTGGGAAAGACAAATAATAAACTCTCTCAAGGCTGTACCAATGCCGATCGGACTCCTTCCTAGCGTGGAATCTAGAGGTGGCGATCGTCGGAAGATGCTGTGAGTTTGGACACGGGCATTGATCTGGCGCTGGTTGGCACGACAAGGACGAGATAGCTCAAACTCGAATACCAAACCTTGTCCCAGATCTGATCGGGGCTTGACGTCCAAGTGGAGAATGTGATATCAATTATTTGTCCCAGAATTGGCGTATGATTGTATGGTCTTGTTTCCTCGGTAACCTGCTCGATTCTCTTCTCAAATGAACATCTCTACTTCAAGTCACGAACCGAGAAACATCGCTGTATTTATGCAGACCAGCGACACAGTATTTAAAGGAGAGTGCCTCCATAGATGAAGGAACCAACAAATTAGTATATCTCTCCAGCGCTTCTGACACGCATCCGAGGGATATGAAGCTGCTAGACGTGGTGGGTATCATCGTAAAATTAATTATTAATACAGACTAGGATGCTATAAGCACAATTTAAAGCCCGACATGTCAGTTCAAATGTTCCACCAATTTGTCGTGCTGGTTGTTGGCGACTTGCGCCTCCCTGCCTTTTTTGATGCCAGCAGTCGTTTCTTCCTACTTGGGCCCACTGCAAATTTGAGCTTTCTCTTGACTTTGGAAACGAGCCCGCGATCTGAGGGATTGCGCTGTCTCAAGGCTTTGCGAACTAATGGAGACGTGTCTTCTGAATGGACTGTCCGACACATAGGCTCAGTGTTCCTGAAATCGTCACGCCTCGCACCCGACATTTCTGGTTTTTCGTGCGCATAGAAGGCCTGGCACTGGCGCTCGGGCGTGTGGAATTTATCTTCTGATCGCACTGATCGAATTTCTGCGATACTGGAAGGCGACCGCTTGGAGGAATTGGTGACATTTAGCATCTCTGTAATGTTACCCTTTAGGAGTGAAGCAGGTTAGAAAGGATCAAAAGATGATCTTTGGCGTGTATTCTGAGTGGAAGCATGGGTTAATGGTAGTGAGCTATGGAGAGGGACCACATACCGAGGGTGCAGACCCTGGTCGTTCATCTATAGCATTGGCCTTATCAAAACCATTCTTAGTCTTGGTTGGCGTTTTGAATGGTGATGCTAGGCCCAGGACTTTCGCCATGAGTGCTTAAAAGGCGCTGCTAAACGTGACGCAAGAGTTTTCATTGCCAGGCAGAGGAAGATAGTCACTGCGGATTTGCCTACACACGTCAAAAGAACTCTGATATATATAATAGAGGCTATTTACATATTTGAGCTGGTCTACTACAACGAGCCCTAAGTCATAATATTCCTGTGCATTCCAGCGCTTTGGTCCCTCGGGCAAGCAAGGGATGATATAACTGCCCGTGGTTGAACAGTTCGAGACAGGCAGAGAAGGCCCGAATGACCAGAACATACTGGCAGTTACTGCTCCTGCGTTAAGTGAGTGTTTGACAGGCGCATGAAGCTTCGAAATTGGGCATGCTCTTGGAAACATGCACGTAAGCTCTGGGGATATCGCTTGGGGAACCCCCTGTCACTTGTCCCCCTTGCGCGAGTCATGCACGGCGTGTGGCTAACTGGATATCCAATCTTAATTTACGAAACGCTTGGCCATCGAAGAATTAGCCTTTTCGCTTATGTGTTGATCGACTGATGGGCAGACGTTTGGACTTCCCCTTGCAGATCAACCGGAAATCATACCCGTTCAGCAGCAGCTCTTTCGGCCGATCAATTACGCCTGCAAAGGTACATACTTCAGTTTAGCGCGAACCAGACGAACAGGAAATTACACCCTTGTTTTCTCACGAATTGAATCCTCCGTTGCAGGGGAGGAATGTGTCATGCTACCCCGAGCCAATCCCATATCGTGGAAATCCGATGAGAATGCAAGGACTCCTCGAGAACCTCTAGAAAGAATTTTAGCGAAATTAACCATACTTTGCGAATAGCCTCTTGGGTGAAGATTATCATAGCTGCCGCCCGCTGCCTGCTGTCTAGCTCAACTATCGTAACTCTGGTTTCTTGGAAGCTCCGATGGCCTTGCATGTTGGTTATGCGCAAAGCTGAACAGAGGGCTTCACCTAGGGCAATAAAAGGGGCAATCCATCGATCGTATAGAGAATACAACTCTCATGGTGTCTGAATTTCTCTGATTTCACTGTACAGTGGAAGCTGAATAGTCGTGATATGTTGACCCACTCGGCCCAAACACCATGTGGTACTAATACTTGTGCCTAAGATGCTCGTTTGTCTATGAAAACAGAAAAAAAAAAAACCGTTTCCTTGGGTTAAAGTTAATCTCTGTCTATAGCCGAGCTTACATCTGCCCCCTCTTGCAACCCTTTCCCCCTTTTCCCTTAACAATACTCTATCCCTGGCATCATACACCCGTGCTTGGTCGCCATGACATATTTGACAAAGGGGTTTGTATACCATTCCTCCTTCTCATAGCGCATACTGAACTACCAATATATGGGTGCATAATTACTGTAAACCGAAGTGATGTACATACAGAACACGACAAGATGGAATTTATATCTTCGGATAGTCTGAAAAGCTCTGCAAAATCGTCCCCGCCGTAGATCAGAATGCCTCTGTTCGCCGGAATGGGCAATTTGCTAACCCCCGAAGTCGGAGATAGTATGTTATTACTATCTGAAATAGCTAGGCTTATGTATAGCGCAAGAGGTTTGCTAATGGTAAACCGTCCTTCGGACGTGATAAAAGAGATCTGCCTACTTATTCTTCGACACAGTCACGTTCAAATTGGACAGCATAAGGCCCAGCTGAGCTCGTCCCATGCTCGGCCGAGTATCCATTACTTCCCCGTACAAGATCACGATAACACTCGGACAGCCGTTCTTGATGTGGCGCAACGTTCCATTCCAGATATTCCAATAGTTCCAACTCCAAAACTGCCATCTCGGCAGCAGAAACTCCACCTGCGGAAGCAAAGGATTGGTTGGGCCAGGCAAAGTCACTTACACTCTTACTAGCCACTAAGGCGCAGCTTAGAAGAAGCCTGTGAGCTGTAAGGCTCGAAACATCGAATGTGGGGTGCGTTTTGCAGAGTTGTCGGATGTAGATAACCATCATCACCAGTGTCGGAGACGAGAGACACAATCGATGCGTTAAGCGTCTCAGGTACTCGCAGGCAGATACCCGGGGCGCTCTGTTCGAGTGAAAGCGTGTAACAGTAAATCTGGGGCGGAATGCCATGTCGTTGAGGAATGCGAGCCTTCCCAGCGTGTTTGAGATCAATTGAACCATTAACATGGGGTCGACGAGTTCATAGCGCCATGGTAATCGCTGCGAATACGGTTCAGGTAGCAGAACTGTGGATGACGGAATGACATTCTCAGCTCCTTCATCTGTACCAGCAATACTACCTGCAGTAGAAGAGCTCATCGATCGAGGAGCTGTTGCGTGCGAGTCCGAGCACCATTCTGCTTGCTGGCGCACCCAGCGCTCAAAGTGTCGCTTGATTTTAGTATCGCGCTTTGACCGTAGGAGCCCATTAGAGTTAAACTCGCAATGACTGCCAGAGTAACAGTTTCTGCAAGGCGAAAGGGTGGCAGTCTTAGTGTCCTTCTGGCGAAGATCGACGATTTGTCGCACAGGTCTCTTGTCAAAAGTTAAAGTTGGCAGCATTTGGACCCTCTTGTGAGTATTTGTTTCCAAGAGATCCTGGAGGAATGTATGATGAAGCACACAGTCTCGATTATAATGAGTAGTGCTGGTTCGGATTGGTGTGACAGCGGTAGAGCCTGCCATTGTGAAGGTAGAAAGCAGAGATAGAAACGTGTAAGTCAGATGCTCGGCTTTGAACTCACAATGACCGTACCAGAGGTCGTATATCAATGTTTTCGCCCATGTAGAAGGCATATTAGTGGACCTACGCGAACCAATGGTTGTTCCCCAACAAGAGCTGTCTGAACCATGGTTGAGCTCATCGGTCAACCGTCCCCACGTCACCATCCGGTCATGATATAAAATGCTTCATAAGAAGCTCCTGAGCAGAAGTGGCAATGTCATCACTGGCGGTTGGATCGCTTAGTCTTCACCATTCAATGCGTGGCATACCTCTGTGAGCTATATCACATTGGGACAAGGTTTAATATCGCCTCTGCCCTGAATAACATGCTTCTTGATTGCATTTATCAACGAATGCAACAGTCTACATGATGGCTCAACATGATTGAATACTGAAAAATGCGCTGGCTTTGCTTGGCTACCACTATCCATCCCTTCGAAGAGAAAAAGGACAGAAATAAACGCAATCGGGCTCATTGACGGCTGTGAGCGACCAAGGCCTATGGTTAAGACTTTGCCGACAAGCATGTATGAAAAGACTAGCAACACCTGTCATTTCCCTTGCTTATCTTGTTGTTATTAGCCATGTAGTGGATTGTTGTTATGGCGAGAGTGCTCAGTGCAGCTACGAAGGGCTTAACGCTTAAATAATAGACAGACCAAGCGGGAGAAGGACAAATGGCGATGGACCGTACATATGACGTTTACTCAAAATACTAAATAAAAAGAGTTCATTTAAATTGCAGCGTAATCCAACAATAAGGGTAAGTTGCTTGGGTGTCCAAGGGTGGGTTCGCCGTTTGCAAACTTCATGGCCGGAGAATACGGGATCTGGATAATATTTCCGGGGATATCCGAATGGCTTAAGAAGAGGCACGGCCTATGATGTACGTGGGACTTTCGAGTAATCTTATGGGGCAAAATTGGCGATATAATTCTCGAATGGCTCAACTCGTCAATAGAAGTCATATCTACTTACCTCGGCAACGAGCCTAGAGGTACTAAATCAAGCAGAAAAACCGTCTCTTGACTAACGTCTACTGACAACACCATCCATCCACTCGGTATTCGGCTGTTGTCGGAGGCCGAGTTGCTGCAGCCTCCGTACCTAGCTTGTAGAAGTGATAAATAGTACTGCTGCTTGCATGCAGATCTAGTCTCAGTCCTATACTTCCTCACTACGCCTGGGAGTTGAATTACAACCTGAACACCCACAATGCTCACCCTCAATATTGCCTACACGGAACCAGTGAACAATACCTCCGATCCCTCCATACCGGTCCTTACCCAGGAGCAAGTCTGGAATGGATTGAAACTAAAAGCTCGACGTCCGCAGGATTTCATTCCATCTTTGGATGATTCCCGAATTCTTGAGGAACGGGAGGATGGAACCTATATCATACGAGAGGCTCACGTTGCGGCCAACCTCCGTGAATCCCCTATGGCTGGAAAATGGACCAGAGAAGAATGTAAACTACATGCGCCGGTCAGGGTACGGGGCCTAGACACTCAGATCTTGTTTCAATACCTGTCCGTCGTGGTCTAACCGAATTGCAGACTTATTTCACGTTACCAGGCGGGTCATCCGTGGAAAATATCGTATCGATCGGACATGACCAGAATCTCTACCTTACGTTTACATACGAATGGAAATTGACTGATATCGAGCCCGGGACAAATGAGGCACAAAAGGCTAAAGAGGACCATATGAGAATTGCTATATCCTCCGTGCAAGGAACTATCCGGGCATTGAGACGAATGGCAGAGGAAAGGACTCTCTGAAGTTTGCGTCGTAAGTACTGAGGCGACCCCGAATAACTTGACAATGAAAATTAAATTGCCACACGGAACTTTATACGGGATATCTAGGAACAGTAGACGGTAGGAGATGTAGAATAACTACTTAGAAAGGCCTTTGTTGTAAAAAAAACGAAGAAGATATCGTGTGTTAGCTAGACGGAAACACCCAAAATTTTGAACCCTAGACGTTTACAGCCATAACACGGTTTACGATATAAAAAGAACAAAATTGAAATAAGGCCATTATTATATGAAAAGCGACAGTGGTACCTAATACCTATACTAATACCTATACTAATACAATGCTCAGCAGTACCTTGCTGATGTTGATAAAACAAAAAACAAAAAAAAAAAAAACCAATCAAATCCAGTAAGAACAAGTAGAAAAAGATAAAGAAAGAAGGACGAGCTCCTAGACGCCGCTAAAAAGAGATCAAGAAATGCGAGTACGTATTTGGAATCCTGCCCTCAATACACACAGCGTAAAAACTCCCAATAGCCCAATCATGAACCCGTGGCATCCGGATTCTGTAGATGAACGAGTTCGTAGTAGCGTCCTTTTTTCCGGAGAAGCTCACGGTGTGTACCTGACTCGACGACCTCTCCTTGGTCGAGGACGTATATTAGATCTGCCCGCTGGATAGTGCTCAGCCGGTGAGCAACTGCGATCGTAGTGCGTCCTCGCGCGGCGGCATCCAATGCTGCCTGGACGACCTTTTCCGACTCGGAATCTAGAGCGGACGTAGCTTCGTCCAATAAGAGGATCTTTGGATTCCGTATAAGGGCCCGAGCGATGGCAATGCGCTGCTTCTGGCCACCAGAGAGCATGCCTCCTTTATTGCCAACAATGGTGTTGAAGCCCTGCCTGCAAACCGTTAGTATACCTCTGCTGTTATATTGATACGAATGGTGTGGAAGAACTTACGGTAATGACAATATGAAATCGTATATGTTTGCATCCTTGCAGGCTTTAATGAGGAGACCATCTGGGACATCAGGCGTGTTGCTTCCCAACAGGATGTTCTCCCGGATGGTCCCTTGGAACAAAGTCGGTTCTTGACTGATGAGAGCCAAGTGGCTGCGGTAGGAAGACATCTCGAGAGTGATAATATTCCTTCCATCTACGTAGACACCACCTTTGAGAGGATCATAAAATCTCTCCAGTAACGCAATGGTAGTGCTCTTGCCACTTCCACTCGCGCCCACCAGCGCCACAAATTGCCCTGGTTTGATGGTCAGGTTCAAGTGGCGAAGGATTGGTTGCTCCAGACGACTGGGATATCGAAAGGAGACCTCGCGGAACTCAACCAGCCCTTGCATGGACGAAACCGGAACTCCTTTGCCTCGAGAAGCATGCATTGTGGCGCTGCTGAAGAGCAGTTTGAACTCACGGGCAGCGTGTTTCGCCTTGCCCATGTCCGGAGCATGAGAGAAAACCGTTCCAGCGGCCTGGGCCCCAAAGATCACCTCGCTAAAACACACGTAAAACTGAAAGAGGGAGTACTCTCCATGACCAAGTAGAGACCCGCCATACCAGAATCCCAACGCCATGCAGAAGAAAGGCAACGCCTGCGAGCTGGCATAAAGTAAGGATGATTTAACAATGGGGAGAATATCACTCTTGAGCTGTCGACGAAGCTGTGCTTGATAGGATTGCAAGGCCTCGGTCTCCATGGTCAGGGAAACGACCGTACGGATGGCCGAGGCTGCCTCACAAGCAGAACTAGCCGATTCCTGATATGCTTTCTTTGCCCTTCGTTGGAACCGCTCCAGCATCCAAACCCGAACAAATCCACACATTAGCAGGGCTGGAACTGCGGAGATGCACACCAGTGCCAGCTTCCAACCGATGACAAGGGCTACCCCTAACGAAGCCACGAGATTGACAGAGACAATCAAGATAGTCCCCAATGTGACGCCGCTAATACCGGTTAGCTCTTTGGTTCCTGCACTTAGTGTGGCTGTCAATGCGCCTGTCGTATTTTCCTGCCGATCGAAAAAAGAAATATCTTGGTGTAGCATCACTCGGAATGCACGACTGCGAGCGCGGTAGACCATTTTTTCAGAACTATACGCAAATAAAGTCCCTTGTACGCTATACAAAAAAGCGATACGAGGCCAATCATGAGAAACATAAGAGACCAGAAGTTGGCATCGTGCCGGAGCTTCGGATATTCAAAGGAAGGCAAGCTGAGCGTGCTGACAGCCTTCGCAAACAGCACGGCCTGCGATGGT
Source organism: Aspergillus nomiae NRRL 13137 (assembly GCF_001204775.2). Lineage (NCBI taxonomy): Eukaryota > Fungi > Ascomycota > Eurotiomycetes > Eurotiales > Aspergillaceae > Aspergillus > Aspergillus nomiae. Next base: position 10,766 of record NW_015378631.1, read on the forward strand.
TGAATACCCCCTGCCAGGATGGATGCGCAGAGACCGAGTAATAAGAACGGCCACTCGGGCCGGTTAAATGAGGCAAGAAATCTGAACAAAGTCCAGAAAGAATAAGCCTCTTCCTTGGCGGGCTGCATGAGATGAGATAGTGTCATTCTCGACACAGGTCGTTGTTTCTCTCCAGTGTGCAATCCGATATCGGATGCATCATCACTGACTACACTATGTAAATCGGACTGGTCATCGCCAGGACAATCTTTATCGAAGAAGAATGTCATTGGGGTATGTTTAGGGGGAATGCTCGTCAAGAAATGGGAATATCGCTTAGAGTATCTCGAGTACCGCTTCTTGATCTGTTGCGCTTCCACCATGCCATAATAGACCCCTCGTCGATCCATCAAATGCTCATGCGGCCCTTGCTCAATAATCTGGCCATTGGCAAGAACAATGATGTTATACGCCTTTTGGATTGTGGACAGTCGGTGAGCGATGACGATTGTCGTCCTACCCTTCGATGCCTTGTCCAGTGCTGCCTGAACGAGCTTTTCGGATTTCGTGTCCAAGGCGGATGTTGCTTCATCTAAGAGCAAGATCTTAGGGTCCTTTATAATAGCTCTGGCAATGGCGATGCGCTGTTTCTGCCCTCCAGAGAGTGAGAAGCTCTCGATATTCGTATCATAGCCATTCGGAAGCGCCATAATGAACTCGTGCGCATTTGCCGTTCGAGCTGCGGCTTCAACTCGCTTTCGGATTTCATAGGTCGATTCCTTTTCAAATCGAGAGCCAATGATTCCATAACGGATGTTCTCCGCGATTGTGGTGGCGAAGAGTCTCGGCTCCTGCGACACGAGCGACATTTGCTGTCGCAGCCACCGGAGATTCAATGTCTGAATATCCTGGCCGTCGAGCATAATGGTCCCCGCGACCGGGTCATAAAACCGCTCCAGCAAGCTGATGATGGTACTTTTGCCCGAACCCGAGGGGCCCACGAAGGCAGTCGTCTTACCAGCGGGGATATAACAACTAAGGTCATGAGCAACAGTGACCTCGGGCCGCGATGGATACACGTGCTGGATGTTATGAAGCACTATATTTCCTCGGACAAACTCCAGTGTCTTGCCCTCGTCGGACAGCGCATCCAAGGGGGACTGACGGTCAATGGTGCTATATAGCTTCGATGCCGCCGCCACCGCGTTCGACAGCGCTTGACCATTGGGGGCCACATTTCCTAGATTATAGGAACCTAGGATGATGGCCATCATGATGGTCAGCACATCCCCGGCTTTGATGTTACTGATTCCTTCGACGAGGAAGCGAGACCCCATCCAGAACCCAAGCCCATAGTTGAGATACATGATGCATAGTAATGCCCCAACCATGATGGCGAAAATTACTTTTGATTTCATCCCAGGCCCTTCGGCATCCTTGAGATGTGATTCGTATTTCTGTGCCAGGGTTTCTTGGGCACTGAAGGCTGCGACGGTCCTGATGGAGTCGAGGATGTCCTCCGCCATGCTGGCGCCACGGCCCTGGCATTCTAATGCCTTTTTGTTGAAGATAAGCATGAGGGTGGAGCAACCGCCCATGGTCAAAAGCAACGCGAGGAGGCTGGCACTACAGATTAGCGCCAGCTCCAGTTCTTTACATAGGCGATAATGAACGCCGTAACGAACGTCGACAGCCCAGTCAAGGCCAAGCCGACCTTTTCGGAGATGCCGTCTTGTATCAAGTTCGTATCGGCAGTGATTCTCGTGGTGATCTCGCCGGCACCGAGAGTGTCAAAGAAGGCGATATTCTGTCTTAAGATAGCCTGGAAGTATTTCACGCGAATCTGCTGCACGACATGGTCGCCAGTGTAGATGAAGCCGACGGTCGCCAGATAGATCGCGACGAACTCAGCCACACCCAGGTATATGAAGTAGACCACATTCTTGGTCAGCTCGTGATGGAATTGATCATAGGTGATTTGATGGGTAGCAATGTCTTGAAAGGTCGACGTCAGCCTGCCGAACAGGACCTAGCATAGTTGGTTAGCCTTTGTGATTATGAGCTAGGTATTCTAAATCCAGACATCACCTACTGTGAAGAGAGGAAGTGCTGCACCGCCTGCGATCGCAGCAAGTGCACTGCCGAAGAGAATGGCAACATCGCACCGAGTCGCATATCGATAGACACCAAAGAAACCGACTTGTGACACCGGCGCATGGAGCTGTCTATCGAGGACCTCTTCAGCGTGTGAGACAGAGAGACCCGTAGTTGTACTGCCTGTCCCAGGAGACTGATTGGATCAACAAGTCAGCGATGATGCTGTGATAGTTAGATCAACGCATGGATTTCACCTTTGGGAGCGGCTTCATCAGTATATCTTTGTCGAGTTTCATGGTGCAAATGGCTCCCAGTCTTCACATCTGATGGAATGACAGGCGGCCATTTCCCAATTACCAGCACCAAACGTATTATCAGCGCAAGAGATTGTTACGCGGGTACTTTGTGAGCGCGTCAAAAAGCCTTGGGGCAGTGGAGCAGTCCCTAAGTTTTTTGCAACCCTCTCCGCGTCTCCGACTTTCGCAGGCACTTGTTAGTCACCCCACCGCTATTGCCAATTAGCGGTCAATTCTTCAAATGATGTCCTGGGTTGGGATAGTAAGGGGTCCAGGGTCAGAGGGTAGTTCCTGACATTGCCTGTCGGGCTACTCGTCACATCATCCCCGGGGTAAGCCTGAATGTGGTTTCATCGAGTCCCGATACGTGATAATAAGCGACGGAGCATCCTAGGGTGAATAGTACCATAATCCTGGGTGATCAGATACATTGCGATTTTCCTTCCTTGCCACCGTAAACATCTCAGATCCTCGTATAGGTAAGACATATCACCAAGGGTCTTGTTTGAACTCCAGAATTTAGGTAGGTGAATGGGCATGTGGAGCGTCCGGCGTTTCATCGCCCTACAAAAAGCTTTCATGAGTAAGGTGAAGCTCATTATTTGGTGTGATATGCCATCATGCGATCCGCTGTTTCAGAGGATGCACAGATCATCCTCGGACGAAACGACGGCATTGAGGCTATGATCGACAGGAACCGGTAGTATAGTCTGCTAATAATGGAAGTGAACTCAATTCCAGGGTAAACAAATCCAGTGTTTTCGGCTCGGAGAGTACATCGGTGCTAGAATTTGGGACGGTTTGGGTGTGGTGGGCTCAACAGCAAAGTCTCAAATTTGGGATCGGTAAAGTAAAACGTCAATCCTGCCGGCTGAGTCTTAAATATAGGACATTAGACTTAGTTCCCATTAGGCTTGTTTAATTAGGCTCGGTGGAAACATTAGTCACAATTTAATCTTATCAGTGGAGAAAAGAGCCGTGGTCTGAGCAATTAAACAATGTAGGGACGTGAGTACAGGGAATCGTGGGCCTTCCATTGCCCTAACAAACGGACTCTACCGGTGGTACAATATGTTTGGTTTTTACACTAAAACATCACACATGAATCTGGAACCCATGTCAAACATCACAGGAGGCATAACAGCGCAAGGATATATCATTAAAATATGATGAATAAATCAAATAGATAGAGAGAAACAGGAACAACATTCGAAACTTAGGCTTGCCGTCGTTGAAGTTTCACCTTCAGATCCGGCACTTCCCAGAAAGCATAACAGCGACTCTCCCGCTGCCAGTCCTTGACGGTTCCCACGTACTCAGCTTCAAAATCCAGAAAGAAACCCGCTAGGGTGATTTGCATCATCTGCTTAGCGAAGTACTTTGCGATACAGGCCCGACTACCGACGAGGAACGGCTGGACGGCCTCCTTTTTGTCCGTCGATCCGGGATCTGTCCATCGCTCGGGGATGAACTCGTAGGGTTCGTTGAAATACTCGGGATTGTGATGCAGCGCGAACAGTGATGTGCAGACCTCCGTCTGTGATAAAATTAAATCCCCACCGTTAGTCGGGTCCACACCGTACAACGATCTGTCAGGAAACTTACCCCGGCCGGGATGTAGACCCCGTCCACATAGGCCCCAGGTGAAACCCGCGGACCCCCTAGGGGCACAGGCGGATAGAGTCTCAAAGCCTCTGTGATGACGGCGTTGAGGTACGGTAGCTGTTGGACAACATCACCTGAAATGTCTTCTGCTGTATAGAAGACACCCTGTAGTTCACGGACCAACTTGGCGTGGGCTTCGGGGTGGGTCAGAACGAAGAAAATAACGGCACACAATGCGTTCTGTGTAGTGTGAAATCCTGCCAACATGATGGCGGAGAAATTTTCAGCAATCTCAGACTCGCGCAAGCCGCTGGTCTCCGCTCTCTCCATTACTTCGACCATTATGTCGCGGCGGGTGTGTGATGCTTTCAATTGTCTATCATCGTGTAAGGCATACAGAGGCAGGTGATAGTGTGGGGAAGACTTACTCATGGATCAATCGCATGCGGGCCTCCTCGCTGCGAAGACGAATGCCTTTGCGTAGAAAGCGGCGCAGGAGCCATTTCATTACCGTTGGGACGCCTGATCCATCAAATTGATCTCTGATGGTGGCCCAGTAAAAGATGCGAGGCAACTGTGCAGTCCAAAAATACGGCTTCCCTCGCTTTAAGCAGCCGAGGGGCTTTCCAAGTAGGACTTCCGAAACCGTATCGACAGAATGGCAGTAGAGGAGCTCATTGAGAGAAAGAGTAGTAGTATTCTCCAATTTGGAGTTAATCACGTCGTGAAGTCGCAGGGTACATTCACGAACCACTCCAGCATGTGCTTCCATACTTCCTGGTGTCATTGAAGGGCCAAAGAGTTTACGGACAGACGAATGATAGAGTGGATCAGAGGCCGTGAAGATATTGCGCCGTGAGATACTCTTGTAGAAGCCAGTTTTAAGAAAGGCAGAGCCCTTGCCAGTACCGGAACCGTAGATACTGCGCAAAGCTTTGATCGTGTTTGTCGTCGCTTGGCCGGGGGCAAATCGAACTATTTTACCTGTACAGCAATCAGCATCAAGTGGAAGCCCACACATCCATTTCGCTTACCGTAAGACTCATGCAGTGCATGGAACTGATGTGCACTCCGCCCCGATATAAAAGCGAATTTGGTTGCGATCTGTATAGATAAACATTAAACACTTCAGATTCCTTCATTTGCTATAGGGAAAAGGTCACATACACCGCAACAGAAGATATCAAGGAACGATCCGGGAACACCTTTGATGGTGGGCCCCTTTGGTTGGACCTGTACAAAGAGAATGATGAAGAAAATGAACTGCACCGGTCAGTCACACTGTAGAGCCTTTATCACAGTTGTCGCGAAACTCATGGACCTCAACATACAAGCACGACCGCCAGGGCCGGGTAGGATATCATCGCTGGGGAGTAGCCCACGGGCATTTGCCCGGAAGGCAGATACAAAGCAACAAGCACCATTGCGAGGTCTCTAGTCAATGAATGAAACAGTAGGGTACTTGAAATGCAGACTCTCCTACGAGCCTTTGTGCGAACGAGAGACTTGGTCAGAAGACTTGATCAGAAGACTTGGCGAAGACGTGATATAGCGCTCCTTATCTATTCCAGGGCGATATACAGATCCGTAGTATCTAGCACCAGCTAATTAGACGTATAATCCATATTACCCCGTTCTTCTTTTTTTTTTTTT
>NW_015378632.1:0-16331 GCF_001204775.2 Aspergillus nomiae NRRL 13137
ATCTAGAATTACTTTCATGGAGCTACGATTGCTGATAAAATTCCATATCCTTGTGATATCTGGCAGAATGTGATTCATTTTATATTCTTTATTACCCGCAGTCACTTCATTATTTATGTTTTCTACATTCAGTGTTCAGTATGGGACGGCGACTCGTGACCAGACGTTGGAACACACTTTCGCTGTATGTAGCATGCCTATTGAACTACCAAAGCTATAATATTAAGATTTACTATACCGTATGTTCTCAAAGCAAAAACTTTTCCCCTACTTGATGCCCCCTGCTGGATCACGCCGGCCTATTGTCGTAGCGGTAACATTCCCAAAGGCTCGATCGAGGTCGCCCTTGGGAGGGGTTTTTGGGTTTAGATACAGCTTCTCAAAATGTATCACGAAGGCATGGGAAGCAGGACACTATCTGCTATTACGTAGTGTCGAAGGGCGTTATGGGGAGCTTATTAGACTCACCGCAAATATTGTCGGAGTCGATGATGATAGGGAGGGCAGGTGAGTGTCAGTTGGTCTGGTAGAGATCACCAAAGATAGAAAAACTACTCTCTCTATATAAGGCTGATGGCCCCGTGTGAGTTATAGGCCAATGCTTGGTAACAGCAATGGCGAAGCTTTGATGTCGTTTCCCCAATCCCAATTTGGGGACTAGTGGGATCCGGCTCTCATGTTATTGAGGGGTTACGTACCCAGTATTGGCAAGGCATCAGGGCAGCTGTAATCCAATCTTGCACGGTAATTATGTTCCTCTAATGCCTCTAGTTACTGGAACGGTGGACCCCGTAACCCCATATTCCGGGGGCCCGCACTGGGTGACGCCAGCCGGGGCGGGACCCGACAGAAAACCAGAGCCTGGAAATTCAGGTTATCGGGATACATGCTGCAAGCAGGGACGGGGATTCCGAAGTAATACGCGAGTTTTGTTAGGGTCGTGGAACAGTCAGGACCTTTGGAGTGTGTTTTTCAAGGTCTCCCGCAGCTGCCTAGCACATATCAATCGAATCCGCAGGACCCAGATATAATAGCCATGTTCCTTCGCGCCGCAAACAAAAGATATCGACCGCTGTCAATCCCTCGGTTTTCTTTCTCAGCTATATGTCCGTGGGCCTTTCTTTTGGTCTGTTGGCTTTGATTCCATGACAGTTCGGGATAAAACCGGGGCTCTTGAAAGCCACTGCTGCCTTTAGAAAAATTAGCTCTCTATACTCTTGAACTACCGAGAAATGTCAGGCAGAAATGGCAAACCGCTGAGATGATGCATAGAGCGTCGCGGCAGGTGGTGGGGATTGGGGTCCTCGAAAAATGACCGTGGCTCAAGGGATTGAGCAGGTCAGTCGTGACGTGTGAGTAAATAGTAATCAGCGCAGGGAGTGAGAAAGGTTTGTCCGAGTTGGCTCTATTTCCCGATGTTAAGGCTACGAAGAAGCTGAGGCGTTTCTTGGCATGGCCGTGTTTTTCATATTGCATCGATATAAGACGGGGATTGGCTTTGGATTACGGGGGGAATCTCAAGAAAGGATATTCAGCCAGGATATAAATGCCCTAATCAATCGTATTTCACCAATACGACAAGCAAGGCCACTACACGTGGAGGCCTCTTTTTAAACTAATTAAGATGCTAATGGATAGAACAAAGAATCTTCCCCTCCTCGACAGCGTCACCCTCCTTCCAAGTAGAATGGAACTGGCCGTCCGCCGACGCCGTGATGGTAACCTCCATCTTCATACTCTCGATGACCATGACGCTGTCCCCAGACTTTACCACATCCCCATTCTTCTTCAAGACTGAAAGCACTTTACATGGCATCGGCGCAGTCACATTCCGCTGCTCCTCGTCGTCCTGCTTTACAACCGCGCGAAGCCCTTCCATGAATGATAATAATGTGTCCCGTTTGAACTCGACGTACGTACCGATCGCAGGGACATGGCAAAGCACTGTCTGTGTGCGATTAGCGGAGGCGCATACCATATCAGTGCGGTGAGAGGGTGCTGCCAGGTGGGCCCGGATTCTGGACCCATTGATCGAGACTTCCATTGTGCTCGTCAGCCAGGACTCCCTTGCTGCGTAGTTTGCTTCTGCTGGTGTCCACGACTCGACCCTGACGGTGTACGGACTGCCTGGGGGTACGACCTTTCCGGTCCGAAGTGATTTGCTAATTTCATTGTACTGGGCGCTGGCCCCAGGAGTAGTATCGTCCTGGGAGACCTTGACTTCAGGGACCGGGAGAAGATAGACTTGTTTTACAGCGGTAGACACACTGCCTGCTGCCTCTGGTTGCCATACACACATAAGCGGCGCTGATGCATCCACTCCATCCGCCACCGTGTAAGGCCAGTCGACCACGGAAACAATCTCACAGTGGGCGCTGACCGGGTCGAATCGCTGGTTCCGAAACTGTCGACGAATACTGCGGAAAGGCCGCGGATTGGAGACATTGGAATTTAGACCTGCAAGTCTCCACAACAGCAGGCCTGGAAGAATCGACAGAGAGGTCCGGATTGCAACCATATCCGGGTGAGATGGTTCTCGCAACAGCTCGTCCAGGTAGGAAGACAGAAATCCGGTAGTGTATGCTGAATCCTGGAAGGCGGGATGTAACAGCGAGCTGCGCAGAAGCAGCTGGTTCGTCTTCACACCGGCACAGACAGTATGAGAAAGAACTTGAGCCATCTTCTCAATCGCCAACGCCCGTGTGGGGGCCCAGACGACGAGCTTGGCGATCATAGAGTCGAAGTATATGGACACGGAGGAGCCTGTTTGGACCGCAGTCTCGTAGCGCACGTCTCGGCCGGGCCCTAACACGCCAGATGCCGGCAGCCAGAGATGAATTTTGCCGTGCTCCGGGAAGAAATTGCGTCGAGGGTCCTCGGCACATAGGCGGCATTCAATAGCGTGGCCCTGTAGAGTGACATTATGGGCAACGGGCAGGGTAGCCAGGCTCCCTCCTGCTGCAACGTATAACTGCAGAGAGACCAGATCGACCCCCGTCACTTCTTCAGTGATAGGATGCTCAACCTGCAGCCGTGCATTGACTTCGAGAAAGTAGAAGTTGCCAGTCTGTACATCAACAACAAACTCCACCGTCCCCGCATTCTCATACCCGATCAGTTTCGCAATCCGCACGGCCGTGGCACTCATTTTCTGCCGTGTCTCTGGCGTGAGAAAGGGACAGGGAGTCTCCTCAATAACCTTCTGATGTCGTCTCTGCACCGAGCAGTCCCGGTCAAAGAACGAGACCACATCTCCATGACTATCGCCCATGATCTGGATCTCGACGTGCTTACTGCTCTCGATGTACTTTTCCAGGATACAATCCGCCGACCCGAACGATCGGTGCGCCTCAGACTGCGCTCGCTCCAGTTCAGACTGCAATTGTTTTTCCTCGCGTATAATGCGCATGCCTTTACCTCCACCCCCTGCTGAGGCTTTCAGCATCACCGGAAATCCAATCTCGGCTGCAAACTTCGCTAGCTCGGTAGCATCCTGGCTAGATCCCGAGTATCCGGGGATGAGAGGTACATCCTGCGCATGCTCTCGCAGGTAGTCCTTCGCTGTCCGTTTGTCGCCCAATGTCGACATGGCGCTGGCACTGGGTCCGATGAAGATCAGGCCAGCGTCTCGCACACGAGTCGCAAAATCGGCGTTCTCGCTCAGGTAGCCGTATCCTGGATGAATGGAGTCCGCACCGACAGACAGAGCCGTTTTGACGAGCAACTCTACATCAAGGAATGGATTACGCTGGCCTTTCTCTATGCTGCCAATCCGGACGGCCTCATCCGCGTCTTTGATATGGCCGGATGTGGCATCTCTGGCTGAGGTTAATTCTGCTCTCGTAGTTTCGGAGGGTGGCCGCATACTCATCCACGTAAACAGCGACAGATGTCATATTGAGTTTTCGACAGGTTTGAATAACGCGACAGGCAATCTCTCCACGGTTGGCAATCAGCACCTTTCGGATAATAGGGCGGCCATCCGTTCCTACTGGACAAGGTGCAACAAAGAGAGGGTTTCGGACGGGTGAGGCACCCTGGATTGGCCCATTCATTGTCGTGAGTGATACCATGGTGTATCTGCCTATGAGTGTATAGGGTATCCAGGCGGAAGTGAACAGGGTTACCTATTATTAAAATGACTGTAAGTTTATTCTCCGTCTGTTCCGTTGCCCCCGGACTGAAGATGCCGCTCCTGGTCCGGATCGGTCCGGTTTCGAGCCACCGGACCGTCAACACCACGAACATCCCACGTTCTCCAAGAAACGAGCTGTTCTAGTCCAGGGTAATCCAGAATAGGATCCCCAATCTCAGAAGTCTTCTACGAATGTTGGATGGTATCATCTACCTGAGAACTTGGCTGCTCGTGTGGGTTGCGAGGAACTGACGTAGTACAATATAATATCCTGCATTGATAGGGGTTTCATCTCCATGCTACATATCTTAACAATCTTGAGGAGAAGAACTAAATCCTAGCCAAAAGTTTATGCGTCTCCGTCCCCTGCACCCCCGGCAGAGCTACGACCTCCAAACACATCCCTAGCACATCTCGCGTATCTCTCGGGTCAATAACGCCATCGTCAACCAACATCGAACTTGTCGCATAGCACTCACTGTCCCGCTGAGCGGCATCCCTGAATGACTGCACCTGTTTCTTCAATTCCTCCGGCGACAGAACCTCGCCCTTGGATTTGGCGCTTGAAATCCGCACCGTCTCCATGACCCCAGCTAGCTGATCAGGGCCCAACACACTGCAGCGGCCGGTCGGCCAGGTAAATATAAAGCGAGGGTTGTAGGATCGACCGCACATGGCATAGTTCCCTGCTCCATACGACGCACCTAGGATAATGGAGATATGTGGCACGGTAGAGCAACTAACGGCCGAGACAAGCTGGGCGCCCGTTTTGATGATTCCAGCGTGCTCGGCTTTGGCGCCGACCATGAAGCCAGTGACGTTGTGGAGGAAGATAATGGGCGTGTTTCTAGAAAGTTAGTATATAAAGAATTGACATCCCAAAAGGTTCAGGCTCGTACTGTTGATTACACATGCGAATAAACTGCGCTGTCTTGGCTGCTTCGTTAGGATTGATTACTGAGATTTGGTTCGCGACGATACCGACGGGAGAACCTAGTCCATGTTAAAGGCATCCCACAGGTTAGCATTGTGAAAAACATACCTAGAATATGCGCCCATGCTGTTATCATATTTGGTCCATACTTGGGTTTGAACAGGGATAGACGCGAATCATCAACAATCCGCAGCAATACCTCCTGCATGTCGAAAGGTTTGCGGATATCCGGGTTCACAATCGACAGGAGATCTTCAACGGGATACCGTGGAGCGACAGGTGGGATCAGCGCAGGCAATAGCGGGGATCGTTCGTGGAGCGAGGCAACCCATTCCCGAGCCTTGACGATGGCGTCAAATCTATGCCCTTTGTCAGTACCCGGTTGGGATCGCATGAAGGGTATACACACTCGTCCACCGCAATCTGGTCAGCCAGGCCGGTAATTGTCGCGTGAACCCTGGCTCCGCCCAATTCCTCGGCCCCAATCACCTCCCCCGTAGCCATCTTTACCAGTGGGGGACCTCCGAGGAATGCCTGGGCTTGGTTTTCGACAAAGATTGTATAGTCTGAGAGCGCAGGATGATAGGCACCGCCGGCAGTTGAGGAGCCAAACACAATCGCACACGACGGCTTTCCGTGCGCAGTGCGGACTGCGAGATCTCGGAAGAGTTGGCCACCCTTGTGGAATACTCGGAACTGCTGGGGAAGAAAGACACCCGCCTACAAACATTAGACTTCACGGATAAGCGGACTGGAAGAGACGGTGTTACCGATTGGACTAATGAAATAAGAGGTAGGTCATTCTCGAAGGCAATCTGCATCACACGGTTTACCTTCGCGACTTCGGTCTGTCAGATTTATCTACCTGTCATCGAGATTTGAAGCTTGATACACACCTGTCATTTCATTCCAGGCGCCGCCACTCTGCGTTGGGATATGCGACATGACAAAGGATGGCCGCCCACTAACAGTCACTCAATGAAAACGCTTCTGACAAATGATGGCGAGCACGACCCACCTGACGTTGCCTATTCCTGCAATCAAGTTCGCGCAGGGCGTCGAGTCCTCATTGCCGAAGCCCGCAAAGCATCCCACTTCCAGAAACGGGGAATCCTGGTCCAAAAGCAGGGCCACTCTGTCTCGGGCTACGCATGGTTAGTCGCACAGCTTAGATACGGGGGTTGGTTGACTTGCGCAACAACTGGCACCTGCTTTGGTGCCGTCTCAGTGAAGCACCATTGCCCTCTGCACTGACTTGCCTCAGGGAATCTTCGAATCGCTCCAGAACCGGTTCCCATCTGGCTTTGTTCTGTTGGAACTGTTCCCCCCGGAGGTCGAGGCGGGAGTTGACTACGGGAAACAGTGATGTGGCAGGCATGATAAACAATAGCGAAGATGGTTATGATTGAACGTTGCAATACGACGGTTAATGGAAGAGTTCTTGTTGTTTTGATTCCGTCAAGCTAGAGGGCACAGCTTCGATTCCGCTGCCCGGTCCGAACCCCGGTGGTCGTCCGTCCAGGGCTGTGGAGGCCGGACAGCAGGTCCACATGCACTTCCCCGCTTGACCGGGTAAGCAGGAAAATATTAAAGATGTATTATATGCGCTAGAATGTGTGCTGCTCCGAGGGGTCTGTATACATTGGACGGGCTCGCCTCCTTTCCCTCAGCTCACCTGACCTTAGCCGAGATCAAGTACGCTTCTCATTTCCTTACAAAGTTCCATCATGGCTGCCCAGCTATCGCTCGTCCACGGCCCGAAAGAGCCCGAGCTCCTGATAAATACAACTTTATGCGATCTCATTCATGAACAGGCGGGTCGCTACGGTGATCGTGCGGCCGTGATTGTCCCTTGGCAATCCGTCCGACTGTCCTATCGCGATCTTGCGACTCGAAGTAAAGCGGTAGCAAAGGCACTATTAGAGACGGGTCTCCAACACGGGGATGGCATAGGGATCATGGATGGGAACAGCTCCGAATACGTGGAGGTCTTCATGGGGGCAGCACGAATTGGGTGTCCGGTTGTCGTACTGAACAATACGTACACCCCGGAGGAGTTGAAGAACGCCGTACACCGAAGCTGTAGGTATCTGGCCACACTCGATCGCGATAATTGGCAAGGGTATACGCTGATGATCAACACGAGGTTGCACGCTGGTCTTCATTGCACCTAGTATCGGATCTCGAAGCCTAGCTGGCCATATCGGGGTTCTCCGAGGTCATCAAGATCGCAACCCAGAGCTCCCAAAGCTTCGAGGGGTGGTTTGCTTGAGGGGGGATGTTGGCGGTGCGCGAGGTGTCCTGTTAGAGTCATATGCACAATTCACAGTGAGGGGCAGTACAGTGCACGATGGAGATGCGCTGCTTGCACAAGCAGAGCGGGGCCTTGCACCGGAAGATGTGCTGAACTTGCAGTTCACATCCGGTCGGTAAATCGGTTGTCCAACTCCATGAATCATTTCTGACCCTGTCCCAGGTACGACAGGCTCCCCAAAAGCCGCTATGTTAACCAATATGTACGTCTGACATAGTGGTACTACTACAACGACAGCTAATATCCCCGCAGCAACATCATCAACAATGCACGTTTCGTCGGCAACGCCATGCGCCTCACACCGGAGGATGTCATCTGTTGTGGCCCGCCTTTATTCCACTGTTTTGGCCTTGTAATGGGTCTGCTAGCCTCGTTCTGCTACGGAAGCTCTATCCTCTTCCCTTCCGATCATTTCCGCGCCAGCAGCATTGTGGATGCCGTCATGACCGAGGATGCCACGGTAATCCTAGGAGTGCCTACCATGTTTGTAGCTGAATTGGAGGTCATTGCAAAAACAGGACAGCGACCACGACGCCTCAGGACCGGGCTCGCATCGGGATCAGCAGTGTCCCAGAACCTGATGCACCAGCTGCGTGAGCTTATGGGGTGCGATAAGATGCTGATTGCCTATGGAATGACAGAGACAAGCCCGGTGAATTTTATTACGTCGTTGGATGACCCGGAGGACAAGCGGACGGCCACTATTGGGAGGGTGATGCCTCATACCGCGGTGAAAGTAATTGACCAGAACGGCAGGATTGTGCCCCGGGGTCAAAGAGGTGAGCTGTGCATCAGCGGCTACGCGTTGCAGAAAGGATATTTTCGAAATGAGGAAAAGACGAGGGAGGTGATGAGGAGGGATGAAAATGGGGTGCTCTGGATGCACACCGGGGACGAAGTCATGCTGGATGAGCAAGGATACGGACATATCACCGGTCGTATCAAGGACATTATCATCCGAGGTGAGTGATTCAGTTACGAGAGGCCTAAAGACTGAATCAATCGCTCATTGAACAACCAGGGGGGGAGAATATTTTCCCCCGTGAGATTGAGGATCAGCTGATGTCGCACCCCTCGATCAGTGAAGCCAGTGTTATAGGCATTAAGGACGAGCGATACGGAGAGGTTGTTGGATGCGTCTTGAAAGCTGCTGTGGGGTGCCAGAGAATCTCGGATCCCGAAGTCAAACAATGGGTCAGTGACAGGCTCGGTCGTCACAAGACCCCCCATCATGTGTTCTGGTTGGGAGAGCGTGGAATGGGAGACGACTTTCCCAAGACTGGCAGTGGAAAGCACCAGAAGCACCTCCTACGGGAGATTGTGAATCGGCTGGTAAAAGAGCGGCATATTGGAGCCAGACTGTAGAGCACAGATTCTTATGTTGACCCACATCCTCTACTACCAGTAGTAGTAGCAGTACTTAGTAGGATAGATCAGAGCAAACCAATCACAGAGCATACATAAGCGGACCTCGCAGGGTCGGTCCGGGGTACGGAAGCCGGAGAGATCCGGGGACAAAGGCCGGTCCGGGGAACGGATTGCCAACAACTATATCCACAGCCAGAATCCGCGCAAAATAGCACATTGATAGTATGGATGAATCAAAGACAATGTCATCAGCCACACCATCCGTACGAATAGTCGAGGTCGGGCCCCGCGATGGACTCCAAAATATTCGGGACCCAGTGGACACGACGACCAAACTAGAGCTGATTAGTCGACTACGAGCAACAGGACTCCAGACCATCGAATTAACCTCAGTCGTCTCCCCTCGAGCAATTCCCCAGCTGGCAGACTGTCGGCAGGTCATGCAAAATCCAATGATTCAGCAATTATTACGCACCTCGGACCTCCGTCTGCCGATTCTTGTTCCGAACCTCAAAGGCTTTCAGATCGCCGTCCAGCATGGGGTCCGAGAGGTTGCGGTCTTTGTCAGCGCCACAGAGGGGTTTAGTCGAGCCAACATAAATGGCACCGTCGAAGAGGGACTAGCGAGAGCGAAGCAGGTGGCATCTGCTGCAGTGAACGCTAACATTGCGGTCCGAGGGTGAGTCGAGAAACGACCGAGAATCCAGCTTCCTCTAATGATTCCAGCTACGTATCGTGTATATTTGCAGACCCGTATGACGGCCCGACGCCGACATCCTCGGTGCTCCTTTGCGCAAGGACACTCCTTGAAGCTGGGTGCTACGAGGTGAGCCTCGGCGATACCTTGGGAGTGGGCACTCCTCTCGAGGTCCGTCGCCTCGTTACATATCTGAAGGATAATGACATACCGCTCGAGCAACTCGCAGGCCATTTCCATGATACTTACGGGGGAGCGGTAGCGAACGTGTGGGAGGCCTACAAGTGTGGTGTTCGGGTATTTGACAGCAGCGTGGCTGGGCTTGGTGGCTGCCCGTTTGCGCCTGGGGCAAAGGGTAATGTCGCGTCAGAGGATCTAGTCTATATGTTTCAGAAGTCTGGAGTCGATACGGGAGTAGACTTGTTGAAACTGGCGGAGACCGGGGCCTGGATATCGGAGCGACTGACTAAATCAAACTCCAGCCGCGCGGGACCAGCGTTGATCGTGAAGCACAAGTTGACTCAACAATCAGCGAATGCAACTAACCTGCAATGGATGGTCGTCGGAGAAACCGAAGGACTGCTCCTGTCCCGAAGCGGTGTGAATTTGAAAATCACTTTGAACCGTCCAAAGAATGGCAACGCTCTCTCTGCGGCATTGACAGATGAACTCACAACAGTAATCAAGAACGCCAACGCGGACCCATCAATCACCCGCATCGTTCTCACTGGCAGCGGGAAGTTCTTCTGCACAGGAATGAATCTGGCCAAAGGAAGTACCCCCGTGGCTCAGGGAGGGTCAACAAGTGATACACAATATGACAGGCTTGTCAATCTCTTGGAAGCTATCGACCAGAGTCCCAAAGTAACTATCGCGTGTCTGAACGGGCCTGCATTTGGTGGTGGCGTCGGGCTTGCGTTCGCCTGCGACATGCGACTGGCCGCTAAAGCCACGACCATGACCCTGAGCGAAGTAAAGCTAGGCTTGTGCCCAGCAACCATCTCCAAATATGTCATTCGAGAATGGGGGATTCCTTTCGCTCGAGAAGCCATGCTGTCTGCGCGGTCGGTGACAGCGGCTGAACTCAAGACACGAGGGCTCGTCATGGAGCTTGCAGAAGATGCCGAGCAGCTGTCGATGATGTTAGATGGCTTCCTTACCCGACTTAAAATCGCTTCATCAGCAGCATCCCGGATGTCGAAGGATTTGGTGAGGCTTGCATGGGTGCATGGTGGAAAGGATGAGCAGGCGAGGGGGGTCAAGGAGTTATTCGATGAGATGATGAAGCCTGGTGCGGACGGATCCTACGGTGTAAACAAGTTCCAGGCCAAACACCCGGTGGACTGGGACGCGTACCATCTGCAACGATCAAAGGCGCGGTTGTAGAAATACCACTATCGGCACAACGATGAACTACATCTGTGAATTCCTTGAAATCTGATAAGGCCTAGGGTTAGGATTATTAGGTAATTTAGATCTAGGTCTTTTCTAATTAATTCCTAGATCTATAGTCAGTTCTGATCTATGGAAACTTTCTTTATTAAAATTTTTATTATCGATTAAAACTATAGAAGGTGAAGATATCCTGGATATAGGGGTAAAACCCCTAGTAGATGGCCCTAAATTAAAGTTAAATATTTCTTTAGTTAGTGGTGTAGGTGGTAAAGTACCTGAAACTTTATTATCTTTTTCAATTTCAATTCGCTGATTTGAATTATTTAGATCTAGGAAATTTAGGTCTAGATCTTTAATCTCCAATTAGTTATATAAATCAGGATCTTAACCAGTTACATTAATAATTTGATGTAGTTCAATTTAATTTAGGGCTTCGGTATGTCGGTGCAATTCTCTCTCATCAGAATCCCCGATCTTCTGCTAATTTTGGGTATCAGGTATCGTTGCTGGCGTCGGTGGTTTATTGTACAAGATTACCAGTTACGATCTCTAGCGTCTATCGCAACAATTCCATGCCACTTCCTCGACAATCTTCATCTAAATCACAGTAGCATCAAGACTACCAGTAGGTCCTTGATCTAATTTGTTGGTCCTCCATTCAATGATGCTGTCGCTAGAAACGACCAACGGCAATCAGCGGCGAAGCTCGGCAGAAAATGATCTGTAATGCAGTGGAGGGAGCTTTGAGCTGATTTATTATGCTAAGAGTGACGTCTTGCTGGACGTACTCTTCCAGGATCCACGTATCCTTGTTGCAGACATCCCGTGCGCCGAGAGTTTAGACTTATAATCCCCAGTTCGAAAGCTCCTCACCCACTTTCTTGGGGTGCCAAGACATATATGTCCTTAAAGGATGAGCACGGCCTGAGCGAAGTTATAACGGCGCGGTTGGAATTGTGGTAGAAAGAATGGAAGGATCAGACAACCGATTTCTTGGAAGTTGCATTGTTGTTGTTCAATTTTAGTCACCACCTGTCAAAGGGCAAGTAGGCTGCAGAGCAGTTTGCCAAGGGTCCAATCGAGTTTGTGCAAGAGGCTGAGCCCCAGGGGAGGGATTGGTATAGGAACTAACAGGGATCTAGGGTGTACGATACCTTACAGAGGGTGAGCTAGGCAGATCGCAGCAAGTGGAACGTGAGACTCTGCGATGGATACGGAGACTTGTTGTGCTGTGACTAGCTTGAGCGACTAGGGGGTCTTGGGCAACTTAGCGGATTTTAAGGCTTACTTTGATAGTCTAGAAGCAGACAAAGATAAGGAGTCGTCGTCTCTGTGGCGCTATTTTGTGATACCCATTTTCAACACCAATGGACGAGCACATTAGGCTGGATCAAGTAGGGTAATTTCCTCCGCGAGAAGATGATTAATTCGAAAGGACATAGTAAATACAATGAATATCAGCTTGATTCCTCAACAACCATACTAACTACCGCAAACCAATTGTAAGCCTGGTTTGCCTGGTGGTCCTCTGCTCAAGAAATTTCACCACTTCTCGGCCAACTTTGCTTTCTTGCTTGCATGAGAGTAATCAACCAGGTCAAATAGATTACCGTTGGTGGTATTAGTGTCATTACGGCCGAGCGAGCCTAGGCCAAAATTCTGAATGGCACCGCGCAGCATGCCGTAAAGAGTTAAATAGCTATCATCGGTCGTGTTAGGGGTAATGCCAGCCCCGAAGAGGATCGTGGTGATGTGATTGTCGTTGTTGGGAGACGCATCGTCGTCGTTCCACCAGGTAGCCTCGTCGAAGGTGGCAACCACCAGAGTGCCTTGAGCCTCTAGCTCGGGTAGGTACAGGTCCAAGAATGAGTTGAGCCACTCACCGCCAGTGTTCGGCTGGTTAAAGTAGTTACTGTCCGAGGTGGGGTCATGGGCGTTGTGAAGCATATCCGGTACGTAGAACGAATACTCTGGCAGAGTGTGTGACATGACGTGATCAGTAAAGGTGTTATTCGCGCTGTAGATCTTGCTGCAGCGATCGTATCTGCTCGTATAGGAACTAAATAGCAGGGCCGGAACATCAAGGCGGCGATACACCTGAGACCACCAGGTCGGGTTGGTGTTATCGATAGGACCATTGAACATGTAGTTGTTGCAGTCATTGGGACCCCGGTGAGTGGCAATAGGATTGTACCACTCGGCGTAGGTACCATAAGAGACGCCCTTGTCCTCGAGAAGATCGTAGATGGTAGTGGCGTTCACATGGTAGAAATCCTCATGGGCCATACCGAAGAAATCCCCGGCGACGATCGCAGCATAGTTGGGCAGGGACGGGTGGGTAATAGCGTAGCTCCTCCTGAGCAGTTTACCACGGGTAGCCAGCAATTTCCAGTAGGCTTGGCCCATGGTCCAGTCGTAGACCTCGTTCTCGAAGATGATATGAAGAATTTTCTTGAACTTGCCCTCGCACTGATTGTCTGCGCAAGCATTGTTCGGCGAGGGGGAAGTCTTGAACAGCTTGGAGCTATTTATCGTCTTGGGAGTCCCTTCGTTGATCAGGAAGAAAGGAAACTTGCCAGTCGCACCGTCGGGAATGAGATAGCTGTCCTTGGCGCTGTAACCAGTGAAGTTGCTACCGCTGACGGTGTCATTGTTCACCGACCATGAGTAGTAGCCGTGGTAATGCTCTGGTTCGAAGGGAGGTTTATAAGAGAAGGGATAGCTTGCCACGGCTGGGTCATCTTGCTTAAAGACGTTGCCGCCAGTGTAGGGCACTTCATTAGCGGGAAGAGCATACTGGGCAGTCGCCGTCGAGACGAGGGCCAGAACTGAAGCCACGTTACCCAGACAGGGCATCCTTGCTAGCGGGGAGATTTGACAGAGTCTTCAAAGAAAGAGCAGTGGCAGAATGCAGCTCTCTCTGTAAGGCAATGGGGGATCGATAAGGTCATAAGTCCTATCTTTATACTTCGTACCCTGTTCACGGAGATTGTACCACGCATCCGGCGTCTTGGTATTTTCGTGGAAACGGGCTCTCGGCGCCGATTTCGTGGACCCCTTCTGCCTGGCTGCAGCCCGGTGATGCAATTACAATATTGCGCTCAGCACGTGGCACTGATAGCGCCGTCGCTCGATTATTCTGGCCTAGGTCAGAGGCGTGCATGGGCTAAGCTTTCTGGCTCAGCTTTGGATGTTGGGGTCCAAGCCACTACCGGCCGCCATCCAAAGCCACACGTGTGCTCGGCGAGACTTCTGGCTTGCGACCACTTCCAAGAGAGCCCACCTGACAGAAATCATCATGAAGAAGCCTAATTTCCACTATCCCCAAATTTAAAGAAGGGAGGGAATGTTTCGGCCACTAACACCATCTTGGGAGGTCATCCGGCGAACGACCCCCACACTACTGCCATGTCGGGTTCTTCTTGGGTTAGCTTGCCAGGGAGCCAAGCTTCGGTCACGTTGCTCAAGCCTTGGTCAAGCTTTGGTCAAGCTTTCTACCACACCCGCGTGAGTCTGCCCACTTTCAGGAACAACCTCTTTGCGACCATCCAACGGTTCCTCCACGTGGCACGCGCTCCTCTCGACAGGCACGAGTGCGGCTTCCGTGCGACACGTGAAAGCGATGCAACCTGCCATTGGCTCCTGCAAAATTCCGAGGCTTTTCCAGAATGCCAAACCCGGAAACTTGTCGTCGTCTATTAACTCTATTTCGGTCAATGTACTTGCCTTGCCACCCGGTCCCTGGATATCGGCGCATGAAACGACTCGATCTAAGAACAAGGTCGCAAAGTCCTCCGAAGGAGATCATCTTTTTTTTTCCAGACTAGGTTTGTCCCTCGCGGTTCATAAATAAACGCAGGGACACCTCACTTTGCAAAATAGATCTACTGCGAGCACTGTTACGGAATTCAACTTTTGCTTCCAAAATGCCAGTCGGTTCTTGGATTGCTCTGGCCCTGGGGCTTGCCGTGGCTACTTCGGCCGCCCCCAACTCCATCGAGGCGCCAATTGGTGCCGCTAAACTCACAGTTGCTCTGCTCGGAGGTAAGACATCTCGTTCTTTTGCCAACGACACATCATGGCTATAAACAAAGATGAGAGACGGAGATTAACGTTACGATCATCTTGATTGTATAGACTATGGCTGGACTGGCTGGCAGCCTCTGCCTCTGGACTTTTGTAATAATGTCTTGCCTAGACTCAAGGCGGACGGTGTCGATATCCCTCGCGAGATACAGAACGATTGCGATGCTGGTGACCGCAACGCTATATCGAATGCTACAATCGAAGAGAGTAAGTCCTCATAGTGATTCATTCAGAACCCGGGGAGGACAAAAGGAGAAACATTAACGTCGTCTGTAGCCAAGACTGCCCAGTATATCGAGCAGGTGTGTCTTATGAAGAACTGTTCCGCCTTCGTGTCCGTCGGCGACAACTTTTACGACAGCGGTGTCGACTTTACCTCGATCGGTATTCAGCGCTTCTATGAGGGATGGCGTGATATGTATGTGGGTGAGGCGTTTGATGGCAAGCCCTGGTACCAGGCTATTGGTAACCATGACGTTGTCGTGGGTAAAGCCGGTGTTGAATTCCAAACTCATATTGCCCCCTTGATGGATGATCGCTGGTTCTTCGGCCACGATAAGCTGCCTTACTATACCTATGATCTCAAGGGCTCCAACTGGACTGCAACCTTTGCTGTTGTCGATTCGGATTGCTTTATCAACGATTACCAGAAGAGCACATCCGTCTACAACACCGACTACGTCATCGAGTGTCACAAGGACACCCAGACGCAGATTGAATTCCTGCGTAAGTCCTTCGAGGAGTCTGACGCTACCTGGAAGATCCTCCAGATCCACCATGGTTACATCTCTTCCTCGGGCAACTACACGGAGCTAGCCCCACTAATGGATATCGTGCGCGAGCACAAAGGTGTGGTCATCAATGGTCACGATCACTGTATGGCTCACTACCAGTATCAGGGCTTAGACTTCGTGCTCACTGGTGGTGCCGGTTACGCCGAGGCTGGCGACTGCAACTTTGGCGTGCCTCTCGGCCCTTTCGCCAAGTGGCTCGGCGCTGACGCCCAGCAGGCTGCGAATGGCTTTGTCACTCTTGATATTACCTCCGAGTCCTTGCAGTTCGAGTACTACGCCCGTGACATGCAGCTGAAGGGTACTGACTACTACCCTGTGGCCAATGACATTAAGCCTTCGTACAGCTTCACCGTCACCGAACACGCCGCTTAAAACACGAATCAGAGGATTGGAAAGCGCTTCTAGGTCAACGGTTTCTTCAGAGAAAAGACAGAGTGTACAATATGTGAAGTGGTGAAGTGGTGCAGGTAAAACGGCGTATATAGCGTAGATTCATGTTAGATAGTAACTAGCTAATAACAGTGAAATAAGTTAGCCTTTAATAGACTGTGGCAAGATCCGCCATGTCCATGGATATCCGCAATCCACATCCGTAAATTGTGGATTTG